>NW_007731818.1:178626-188433 GCF_000696425.1 Galeopterus variegatus | reverse complement strand
CAGGATTTTTTTTTTTTTTTTTTTTTTGTCTTTTTCCGTGTCCGGCAACAGATCGCAACCCTCAGTGTCGCCCCCGTACCGGACCGGGACCGGCAACGGGATTGCAACCCTCGGCGTTGCCCCCGCACCTCGCTCAGCCAGTGAGCGGCTGGTCTGTATGTGGGATCCGAACCCTCGCGGGAGCGCCGCCGCGCTTCCCAAGCAGCGCACTGCAGCAGTGCGCCACCGGGCCGGCCCTATGCAGGATTCTTGAGAAAGTGTTTATCCTAAATCCAATCAAACTTTTTTGATCAACTTGCCAGTTTACAGGAAATACAGGGGACAGGAAACAAGTGAAATGACACCATGAGGAAACAGACAAATTCAGAATGTTGGGCATTGTCTTTTTGACAATTCAATGTTTTGAAAGAAAAAAAGTGAGAGGACTATCTTATTAAACGAGACTTAAGAGAGAAAACAAAATGCTATGTGCAGTCTTTGATCAAATCCAGATTTCAACTATCTAGCTGGAAAATACATTTTTAAATAATTGGAAAATTATGGATATAGCAGGTATTAGATGATATTAGAAAATTAATTTTGTGAGATGGATAAAGGTACTGTGGTTCTACAGAAAAATGTCCTGTTTTTTAGAGACTCATAGAGATGCTTTTAGAGATGAAATGTCATGATGTCCACAATTTACTTTAAAATACACCAGCAAGAAAGAAAACTAGGTGAAGCATCTAGGGTGATGATAGTTAATAATATTGTATTGTATGCTTCTAAATACTAGAAAAGAGGATCTTGAACCCGATCACCACAAATAAATGGTAAATGTGTAGGTGATGGATATGCTCTCTACCCTGAGTGGTCATTTTACAATATATACATGTATTGAAATGGACACACTTATCCCCAGAAATAGGTACAATTAAAATAAATCAATTAATTAAAAAAGAAAGCTAGATGAAACACATATGGTAAAACATAAATTGAACATAATGAGTGAGTTTCTTTTCCTTAATTATTGTCATCTCAACATGTCCATATGTTTGCAAATTTTCATAATAGGAAGTACATAATGATACTAAGAAAAATAATAATATGAAATATTTTTTAAAAGATTGAAAAGATCACTAGTGTTATTAGTTCATTTTTTGTCACTGATAACAGAATACCCAAAACTGGGTAATTTATAAGAAAGTGAAATTTATTTCTTAAAGTTTTAGAGGCTGGGAAGTTCAAGGTCAAGGGGGTACACCTGGCGAGGGCCTTCTTCTTGGTAGGAACTGTCTGCAGAGTCCTGTAGCAACCCAGGTTATCGCATGGTGGTAACGGCAAGAGCAAAGGTTAATGTGCTCATTTTCTCTTCTTATAAACCAACCAGAGTCGCTCCCCGATAATGCATTAATCCATTCATGAAGGCACAGTTCTCACGATCTAATCAGTTCTTAAAGGCACTGCTTTTCAAATACCATAGTTGGATTTCCCACCCTCTTAACACTGTTACAATGGGGGTTGTTTCCAATACATAAACTTTTGGGGGGACACATTGAAACCACTGCAACCAGTAGACCAGATGACCTATTTTCCTCTGCTGGTCACCCTCATCCTCTTTTCTCAGCCATATAGTTTTTTTTCTCAATTGACCAGTGACCAGAGGTCAGGGTGGCAGGATTAGGCACAGGCTCAAAAACACGAACTTCATCTGACAGGGCAGACTGGCTCCTGACATTAAGTACTTACCTGAAAAAGTTACAAGCCCAGAGCCCCTGTTTTGGGTCCATACCTCGAGGCAATTTCTTCTGTTAGAAAATAAACAAAGTTTTGTGACCAGAACAAACACTTTTGGGAGATTTAAACTTGTTTTCCCTGCCTACTATCACTGCTATCTGCAGATTTACTGGATATTCAAACTTCAGTCTCAGCATATTTATTCATACCAGAATGTTTTTATTAGACATCTTCAACTATCATCAAAGTGCATTTCATACAACCTGGTGAATCTGTCTCCCAATGAGATGCTCTGAGTAGCAGTATCACCTGTGAAGTTTTCTAGGCAATCAAGCCTTCAGACTGAAATTGCTTGTGGCAAGAAATGCAGGCCACAGAGGAACCAGTTAAATGAAGCCATAGTGAAACAGACAAATCCAGACTGTGGAAGAGTTTGCAGGGTGATCGCTCAGGACTGTTCAACAAGTCAGCGTGCTCCGGTGGGATGAGGGAGTCTGTGTGTGTTAGGGTCAAGACTAGACTGAAATAGCCAAAGAGACGTAACAACCAAGTGCACCACATGGACACTGACTGGAGGCTGCTTCAAACAAAGTGGCAAAATAAATCTTTGGGGACAACTGAGAAAATTTTAGCATTGAACCGAGTATTAGATTTTGTTGAGAACTAGGTAAATTATCATTGATTTTCTTAAATGGGTCAAAAGGTATTGTGACTATGTAGGTGGATTCCCTTATGTTTAAGGGAAATGTGCTGGGGTACTGGAGTCAAGAATGATGACAGCTGTGGTTTAGTTTAAAGTGGCCAGCCATGTGTGTGAGTGTGAGAGTGTGTGTGTGTGTCTGAGTCTGTGTGTCTGAGAGCGTGTACGTGAGTATATGTGTATGAATGAGCATGTGTATGTATGTGAGTGCCATGTGTGTGAGTGTGAGAGTGTGTGTGTGTGTCTGAGAGCGTGTACGTGAGTATATGTGTATGAATGAGCATGTGTATGTATGTGAGCATATGTGTGTAAGCTGGGTCTGTGTCTGAGTGTATGTGTTATTGAGACCCCAAAGGGGCATTTGTTTATCGCTCAATAGCCAATAATTAAGAGATAAGTGTTGGTGTAAGGAAATGTAACCTTTAATCAGGAAGCCAGCAGCCTGGGGAGATGGTGGGCACATGTCTCAAAGACCATCTCCAACTCTCCCAGGTTTACCAGATGGTTTTATAGGGGTCAGTGGTGGAAAGTTGACTCATGGTGACCAAATGGGGACATACAGATGTGCTTGAGTGTTTCAGATAATCGTCAAGGAACTTCCTGGGTAGGAGCTGACCAGCGTCATACTTCATTCTCCATGGCTCAGTTCCTGTTATTCTCAAACGGGATCAGGTTAGTAAGCTAGTAAAGAATGGCCATTTGGGGCCGGCCCGGTGGCGCACTGCTACAGTGCGCCGCTTGGGAGTGCGGTGGCGCTCCCGCCGAGGGTTTGGATCCCACATACAGACCGGTTCCCGCTCACTGGCTGAGTGAGGTGTGGGCGCAACACCGAGGGTTGTGATCCGTTGCAGGACACGAAAAAAGACAAAAAGGAAAAAAAAAAAAAAAGAATGGCCATTTGGGTTAATAACTTTTCTCTACTTATTTGTGTCCAATGTCAGAGCAAGAGTCATTGTGTTCTGGCAATTAGCTGCAGGCTCTGTGGTTTGCGTTACAGGAGAGAACAAGTTTTTAAACTCAAAGGTTTAACAAAATGGAGTCACTTCTGTTCAGGCTGCTACGTATGTGTGTGATGAAGTAAATACAACAAAACAATAACAATTGTGGAATCTGGTGTTTGGTGTATGAATATTCATCTTTTCTTAAAACTTATTGTGTGCATTTGAAAACTTTCATACTAAGTGAGAAAATGTATCTGATTATTAAAGCAATACTCCAACTTGTCTACACATTACATTTCTGGTTCCAGAATAAGACAGTATCGTGTAGAGGTTATAAGCTCAGTTGTGGAAGCCAGACTATACTATTCTATCTGTGCGCAGGTTCTGTCTGTGAGATCCTGGGAATGTCTCTTCATCTCTGTGATTCAGTTTCCTTTTCTTTAAAATGGGGCTAATAATTACACCTACCACTGAGGCCATAATTGAGGCCGCACACCCCAGCATGCCTGTCTTTGGTTGTTAAGCATTTAAAAACATCCAGACCAGTTGGTAAAGAGCTAATTCTCCAGAATCCCCCAGATGTCCCTGTGATCCAGTAATCAAAGTTGTACTGAACTGGCTGTTAAACACTTTGAGTATTGCCCCTGTTGGTCTCACCTCTTGTGGGAATTAGAGTTAATATATGTAATGAGAAGCACTGAGAACCCTGCCTGCCACCTGATAAGCACTCTGTGTTTGTTATTTTTAGTAAGTTCTATTTTTACAGAAGATTGGGTACCTAATCTTGGTTTGTTTTATGTTAAAAGGGTAGGTGGAAGGTTAATGTTGAAGTAATTAAGTTCTTAACTGAAGTGCATAATTAAAAAATAATTGAAAAGAGGAAGAGATAAGTTCTGCAAGAATTTCGTGTCTTTCTGCCTCATGCTGAAACATTACTTGTAAATTCAAGTCAAGTTACTTCAAAAGTTCTTGTTTTGAATTAAAGCCTGTATGTAAATGATTTACAAGCTAATCAAGTGAATCTGGGACATGGGAGCTACCTCGAAGCTGTCACCATCAATTTCACATCCAGGCATTTTATTTAGCTTCTTATTATGATTTTGGTTAGAGACATTAAATTATCATGGACATTATGCAGAAAACCCATCAAAGATTCATGCAGCACAAAAGACTGATCTGGAATTGGGATACAGCTGGGAAAGAAGAGGGTTACACGACTAATTCGTGCAGCACGGGGACGTGGTGTGCTTAGGCAAGGACAGTGAGGGGCTTCTGGAAACAAGCCAGAAAGACATAAATTTGATGGCAAGGACTCCTTCTATTGTAGGCTAATCAATTTGAATTCAATCATATAAGACAAGTGTTGAAGATGTTAGCCATTAAACTGTAAATTCTGTATATAAAGAAAGTTTTGAAGACCAGAGAAATTCCAGCAAGGTGGGGAATGTCCCACAAGGCACCAACATTTGGTTGTTCATTACCATGATGCCTGGTGGGATGAGCTGCAGGCAGGTGCATTCATCTTGGAGGTCAGAGACGCGCACGTGAGGCTGAGACTGTGTGTGAGTCCATGTGACAAGCACTCGCTGCATGTCCACCGTGCACCTAGGTTCAGCTACAGCGCTGGGATGAAAATAGGAAACCATGAGATGACTTGGCTGCTCCAAAGGGCCCCTGGTCTAGGAGAAGAAGGAGGAAGCATCTTTATCTGTGTTCTGTCAGGTAGGCGCACCAATCATATCTCTGTACCTGTATCTATATCCACCTTTACATCTATAATTTTACCTACATATGTAATGTGAATGTGTGTGTGTGTATATATTTATGTTTTTTTTTTTAAATAAGGAAATGAGCTCAGAGAAATCAATGTGGTTACACTGCTAATAAGTGTCAGAACTGGACTTCAAACTTGGGCTTAAAGCCAGAGTCTCGCCCCCCACAACACAGCCCCTCTCACTTTAGGGTCTAGATTAGTTTTCTAGGACTGCTTTAACAAAGTACAAAGACTGGGGGTCTTAGAACAACAGAAATTTATTCTGTCCCCATTCAGGAGGCCAGAAGTACAAGATCAAGGTGTAACCAGGGTCATGCTCCATCTGAAGGCTCTAGGGAGTATCTGTTCCAGGTCTCTCTCTTGGCTTCCAGTGGTTCCTTGGCTTGTGACAGCAGAACTCCAACCTTCGCAGTGTTCTCCCTCTGCATGTGTCTGTGCCTATGTCCAAATTTCCCCCTTTTACATTAACATCAGCTATATTCAATTAGGACCCACCCTAATGACCTCATTTAACTCGATCACCTCTGTAAAGACCCTATTTCCAAATAAAGTTACATTCTGAGGTACAGGGGTGTTGGGACTCCAACATATCTTTTTCTTGAGGGGGTGGGTAGCACAACTCAGCCCATCACAGTGTCCTTCACCAAAACCCAGTGATCCCACTTAATCCACATCCTGTCTCAATGCCTACTTCAGTGGATTCATCACTAGATGATGTTAAGAGTAAAGATTTCTTACCCAGGATAATAGCTTTCTCATAGCCGTGTCAAGGAAAAATTATAGGAGGACATTGTTTTGGACTAAGTACCTGCAGTAGGTCCCAAAAGACCAGACTAAAAATAAAAATGAAGTCACCCCTGCTAAATTCCATGTCACTTAGGCTGTGGCCTAAGCTTCTGAGAAGTCAGGAGAAGGATAACAGCCAATTTCCCAAACAGGGCAGTTTAAATCTTCAGTAGATATAAAATGAAGTTCCCTCTGTTTTAATCCCTACACAGAAGAGAGAGCCTGGAGTTATTTTTAATAATAACCTGATGTTATTTTTCTATTGGCCTGTCTTCCTCTCCCTACCTTACAAGGAAAGTAACTTTGAATAACCAATCACTTTTTGTTGTTTCTGCTTCCTTTAGTTTTTTTCTGTCTATAAAACCAACCTCCTCTGCTTGGCTCATTGGAACACTTATTCTATTTTATGGTATGATGTGTTGCCTGAATCTAGAATCACAATAAAGCCAATTGAAATCTTCAACTAAATTTGTTGTAGTTTTGTTCTTTGACAGATATAAATTTGGCACACTTTAGAATCATCATTATTACTACAACTTTATAATTACACTTTTAGGACTTTTGACAACTGCACCACATCCTCAGAATACTTATATTCTATGAATAAATGCATTGATATTTGCTGTTTATGTGCTGTCAGGACGTAAATTAAAGCACTGCTTGGTGCTCACACAGCACGTTAGAATTATCCATGTGCTTTCTTAGACATGTCTTGAGGAACAACAGCTGTAGGAGGGCGGTAGGGCAGGAAGTGTCAGACTCATCTACAGAGGATGAGACACAGTCCCTGGGGCTGGGTGACACAGCACATTACACGGCTGGGATGGGTGGAGCCTGGGGAACCCTGGTGCTGTGCTGCCGGGTTCCAGGCCCTAATCTCCTGCTGTCTTAGGGATTCACTGTGCATGGGTTCACTGTTGGGAGTGGGGGAGACAGCTAGTAACTCCTACAAGTTCTAGCAGAAAGCACTTTGTAATCAAGTCACGTTGGAAGCACGATACATAACTTGTCTTATTTCAACATCTTATAACTTTGGGGAACACTGTTATTGGGATCTTTGCACTGTCTTTCCTCATATTTGCTTTGGTAGCCTAATTTTCTTGATATTTCTCTTCACTTGGGGAAGAAAAAGAGGAAAAGGGTCAGGGTGGGTGGCAGCAAAAACGAGAAGAAGAAGTGCAGGAGTAGAATTTCGTAGGCACAGCGTCGCCTCGGGACTCCCCACTCCACCACGGAGCTCAGGGAGGAGCTTCCAGTCCTTTAGGGCACGTGGGAACCTCCCACCCGGAGCCGGTGACATCAGTCACACTGCAGGGAAGTGTCTGTGTGAGGCGGAGAGGCTGACATTCTGGCAAACACGATCCTCACTTCCTGTTGAGGTGTGCCCCGTTGACATCAGGCCTCTGGCTGGGGAGCCCGATGCAGGACAGATAGGACAGCAAGAGCAAATGAGCGAGTCACAGCCCGGCTGAGCGACACCCAAGCACTCTGAGAATGACAGCTAACACCACAGCTGTTACGACAGTCGCCCTCACAAGATGTTCGGAACTGTGGAAGTCAGGCACTTCTGTTTGTTTATTTTTGCTTTGGTTACAGAAATCATTAGGAGGGAGGAAGTTTTTTTGTAATGTTCTTTGTCACAAAATGTGAGCTATCAGAGGCTTAAGATTCAAACATTTTCGTGCATCAGAACAAGCCATAACAAAACAAAATCAGGCAGCCGCAGCCCACACGTCTGGGCCAGGACCTCGGCTCTGTCACAGAATGTAGCCCTGGGAAGTGAGAAGACACTGATACTGAGCGCTCAGGAGGAGGACGATGTCACCCGCCAAGCCATGTCTCAGCCCCGACCCTCTCTGTGGCTGCATCTCCGCAGTAAGCAGTCTCAGGCCAGAATCAGGGAGGGAGCCGTCCCCTCAGCCCCTGCCCACCTCAGAGCGGATGTCCGCATGGGGGAGAGTATGTTCTCATGGTGGAAAAGGACAGCTGGTGAATTCTGTTTAGTGACTCGCTAAGTCACTCATCCAGTGGCTGCTGAGTGCTTGCTATGAGGTGGGCTCGGTGCCCAATGCAGCTAGTCGGCTTTTCTTGACGTTCTTTTTCTCCTGACACGCTACGGGAAGATTTTTATCCTCACTGCCACTTTTGCATTTTGCTCATCGTGTGTGGGGCCCTGTGTCAGATGCTAAGGACAATCATAAGTCTCACTTGTCACACCATTTTGAGCTTAAAATATCTCAGCACCTCCTTCTCCCACGGGACGAGCCACACGCCACACACCTCCTGCGTCCACTTTCTCTCAAAGAAGCCTCCCTTCCGGCCACTGTTTCCGATATCACCATTGACCTCCACCCCTGTGCCTTTGCTCACACTGTCTTTCCTGGGACCCCATCCCACTCTACATCTCGAGCCCAGATGATTCCTATACATCACACAAGAACCAGGCTAAAGGGCTGCCTGCTCTAGCCTTCCGTCTTCCATCATCTTTGATGAAGACCCACTCCCCAAATCCATCCCACTAGGCATGATGCTCCTTTTAAAGGGCTCTCATAGCCTTTTTGTGTCACTATAAATGCCTTGGCCATATTACTTGTGAGTCTGTATTGTAATTGCTCATTTGTCTCTCTGTGCTGGCTTTGTACTGTGTTGACTTAGCTAATCTGGAACAATGTTTCTCAAAGTTCCCTTCCCTGAATGGTTCTGTAGGGGCTAAGTTAAAGCTTTTAGTTAGAGCTTTTCCTCCACCCTTTTGTTGGAGTGAGCAGGAATGAAGCCATGCTGGGACCTAAAACCACATGGGCTGTAGGCAAATTTGAACAGGACACAGTGGTCCCCCCCCCCCTTGGCATGCATTCCTCTGAGTTCCCTCTTTTCCCATGGTTATTTGATAATATGAATCTGGGTACAGGGCAAGATGACATTATTTACATGAATGTAAAGTTGTTTTCCAGCCAGCCTGAAGCTGCAGACTTGCCAGGAGGCACATACTCTGCAGACCCTGAGATAACAGCAAAGATGGGAACAGAAACCAGATGGACTCTTGGCGAGACCTGGTGCCTGGCTCCTTGCACGGAACCCCCACAGTTCATGTCTCCCTCCCTCCTGCCTTTCATTTCCCACATTCCATCTCCTCAAGACCCTCTTGAAAAACCCCTCAGTAAATATGGGTCATTGAGACGGCCTTAGGCTGGTCATTCTCCTTCAGGTTCACTGGAGAGATGGGTCAGCCTAACATCTGTCCTCAGGTCACCAGTGTTCCTGAACAATAGCTGACTTCCATTTTCACCAACATTTGACTTTTGAGTGATTTTCTTTTTGAAAGGGGGCAGGAAGCTGGATCTGTGCCCTGTAATACTTACCATGAGGAAGAATGAGAATTCGGGCTGCATTAGAGGGAATCACTTTTGTTTCTCAAAGAAACACCATTAGGAGAGTGGGAGAAGATATTTCCAGTGCATATAACGTGTGCAAGATCTTTATCTGGAGTAGGGTTGGCGAACTAAAGCATGCAGGCCAATCAGGTCCACAATCTACTGTTGGATGCTATATAAACTAACCATGGGTTTTATATTATTTAACAGCTCAAAAAATTACACGAATAATAATATTTTTTGACATGTGAAAATTATACACATGTTCACATTTCCAGGTCCATAAAATTAAGTTAACTGGAACAACACCACGTATACATGTCGTATCCAGCTGCTTTTACGCTACAGCAGAGTTGAGTAGTTGTGACAAAGACTGCACAGCTCAAAAAGCCTAATTTATTAGCTTGCCAGCCCATTACTGGAAAAGTTTGCTGACCCCTTACTTTAGAATAAATTCCTAGAAAACAAGAAAAAGACAGATAATTTAATTAGAAAAAATGGGCAAAAGACCTGAATAGG
>NW_007731818.1:175949-177801 GCF_000696425.1 Galeopterus variegatus | reverse complement strand
CTCACACACTGCAGGCGGGAATGTATGCTTTTACATTGACAGGGAGGGCTCTTTGGCCATATCCACTGATGCTAAACATACACCTGCCCTATGACCCAGCCATTCCACTCCTAGTTAAATACCCAGAAGAAATGTAAACACATTGCACCGAAGGACGTGCACAGGAATGTTGATAGGAACACTATCGGTTGTGTGTTCATCCACACCTTCATTTGCTTGTGAGAGGCCAAGGCTACCATGTAAACACTGGTGAGGATCTGCACCTTTGCCAAATGTCCAGGTGGGTCTTTCTGAGAGTGGGTCAGCAGACACCACTGTCCCACACCGTCCTCCTCAAAACACCTTGAAACACGGTCCAGGAGAAGTCTATTGCTCTGTTACTTCACTGCCTAGGTCTTTTAGCGTCTTTATTTTATTTCCACTAAATTATAAGCTCTTGGAGAAAAGGAGTCTGTTTTAGCAATCATTTCCTTTTCACCCAGAGTATCTGGATGTTACTTCCAAAACTGTCAGTGACATCTGTAGTGTTTTCAGCTGAGGAAGCTGAGCAGTCAGCTCACAAGTCCAAGGACCTGAACACAGGACTTGTGACAGCTCAAAACGTACAAGGCTCCCCGAGGTCTCTCCTCTTTGCCAAGTGTGGTCTCATCGTCCCTCTTTATCATCCCACTCTGATCGGTCTGCTCCCTGACTGGTACCAGGACAGGCTAAGCCCTCACAAGCTTCAGGGACTTTTCTTCAGCTGTCCAGAGACCAAGGCCTTCTCTTCGATCAGGTGTGGACTCGGGCAGGGGCTCTGTGGATGAGCTCCCGCAGGTGACACCACTGACTAAAGATGTGCCTCCTCTCGCATTCTCCATCAAGTCCTTGCAGTTCACTCATGGCACCACCTTAATCTGTAATGCTATTGCAATTTTTTTGGTCTCTTTGTATACTGTTTATTTTCTGTCCTGCCCTTCTTACCTCACAGGTATGTGAAACTCTCTGAGGGCAGAGACTTTATCTGTCTTATTGACATTGTGATGCTAAAAGAGATTTCTATCCTTGTAACAGTGAAAAAGTTATGCTGCACAGAGAATTTTTAGGGCAGTAAAACTATTCCGTATGATATTATAATGGTGGACACATGTCATCACACATTTGTCCAAACCCACAGAATGCACAACACCAAGAGTGGACCCTGATGTGAACCATGGACTTTGAGTGATAATGACGTGTCCATGCAGGTT
This sequence comes from Galeopterus variegatus, assembly GCF_000696425.1. Classification (NCBI taxonomy): domain Eukaryota; kingdom Metazoa; phylum Chordata; class Mammalia; order Dermoptera; family Cynocephalidae; genus Galeopterus; species Galeopterus variegatus. The sequence continues at coordinate 176,572 of NW_007731818.1, read as the reverse complement.
CATTGATTGTAACAAACGCACCATTCTGGTGGGGGATGTGGATCATAGGGGATACTGGGGAAAGGGGCTGGGGGAGATATGGGAAATCTCTGTACTTGCCTCTCAATTTTGCTGTGAACCTAAAACTGCTTCAAAATATAAAGTTATTTTTAAGTTCTGATGGATTTTCCATCTTCAAGGAGTTGACATCTTAGATACCGAAGAGTTCAGAAATGAGACTTATTTGAATGAGGTAAATAGAGTCCAGTTAAATGTTCAACCATGAGGCACAGATTGAGGCCATCAGACTCAGGAGGAAGAAGAGGCAAGCATGGCTAGGGTACGTGTGAGGACATGGGATAATGGCAGAGGGGCCCAAAATGAGAAGACCCTGTCCTAGAGGCCTGTGGGCCACAGTCAGGAAACTTGTCTGCTTCTGGTGGAGTTTAGCAAGTACTGCTAAAAAATATAAAGATTGATGGCCACACTGGATTGGAAAGTCAGGCAAGAAAGTCCAGGTTTGACTCCACTGGTACTTTAAATTTTGAGAACAAACATCACCCATTAAAAGGACTTAGAAATTTCATTTTTTGCATCAGTATGTTAAGATTTTTCATTCTGGTAGTTTCCCTGTCTAGAAGAAG
>NW_007731818.1:173670-174821 GCF_000696425.1 Galeopterus variegatus | reverse complement strand
ACACCTTAGAATGCTAGGCCCTTTCCGAGTCTGCTGGGTAAAGAATGGTCCTTTTTCTTGCGGGAAGCTCTCTTTTCCCCCTCCCGCCTCCCTCAACCACGTCTCAACTTGCTTCTGGTCCCCCAGATCGGATAAGTCGCTGATCTCTTGTTACTTCTCTCATTCTCTTTATCTTTGTGAGTTTCTTCCTTTTACATTTTTTCCTGCAGTTTTATAGGTGCATCAGAAGAGTGAGGAATAAACATTCATGGCCAATCTGCCATGTTTAATGAGAAGTCTGTATTATATTTATATTTACCCAGATGATTTAAAAACTTCTTTAAGAAAACTAATACTCTTAAGCATTTATATCTGCATTCCTAAAACTTTTATCCATTTCTCCTAACAATCTTTTGATCCTAAACAGAAATTTAATCCTCATTCAATATCTCAATTTCTCCACAGCAGAGAATATATCTCGAATAACAAACTCTCTCAGCAACCGGTGTCTATGGAATTTAAATGGCTAAGCTCTTCAGAAGCCTCTCACAAGACATTCTATAAATCACAGATCATGTGAGTTATAGAGTCAGAAGGTGGAGGGAAGCCTGAGCTCGCATCTCTCCTCCACACCCCTGCATGACCCTCCCCAAGGCCAAGACTTAGAGAGAACTAAGGATGGACCCACCTTGCAGAACATCTGTGCTTTGGTTTTCAGAGTGAGCCTAGGGAGGTGGCAGCATTGTAAAATGTGATCACTGTGCAGGAGAAAGTGTCCACCCACCATGGCTCTGGAGTCATAGCAGGGATGGTTGCAGGTGCTGCTGAAAGGGACAGCCTCCGGGCAGCCTCAGAGCATACTGTCTTTCCTGCAGCTGCATGGGGGGGGCAGCCAGATGTTTTCCCACTGCTTTTGAGAGCAGCATCAAGGAACATCTGCTAATACCAAGGGGACCTCTGGACTGGAGGGCAGGGATAGGCATGTGTTTTAGTACATTTTGTGTTGCTATAACAGAATACCTGAGACTGGGTAATTTATAAAGAACAGAGGCTTATTTGGCTTACGATTCTGGGACAGCTACATCTGGTGTGGGCCTCAGGCTGTTTCTGTTCATGGTGGGAAGTGGCAGGCAGCCAGCAGGTACAAGCAGATCACATGGTGAGAGGAAGCA
>NW_007731818.1:170727-172234 GCF_000696425.1 Galeopterus variegatus | reverse complement strand
AAAAAAAAAAAAGAAAATACAGAAGGCTGAAAACCTTTGTAAGAACGCAATTCTGTCCACTTGTCTAAAGTAACTGTTAAACTTTTTTTTAGGATTTTAGAGGTTAAAAAATTTCTTTGAGACAACTGAACTTCAAATGTTAACATATTCCCCTTTGGAATATAAGCTTTAATCGTAAAATATTGCACATAATTGGTTGTCCTGGCATTTATACCTTTCAAACTTTATAACAAACTGTATCTTTTAAAAAATTATTATTCTCTGTCTTTCTCTTCTCTCCTTTTGCCTAGTGACTCTGGGATACTTCAAGTTATAAATCAGTGCATGCAGGAGATTTTGACAGGACAGACAGCCGCCACATGAAGGGCAACCAGCCACGACTTCCACCAAGGGCGGCCACAACTGGAAGGTCCCAAGAAGGCCGGGGCAGTGGGAACAAGGTCATGGGAGCAGTCCCCAGTGGCTTTCTGCTCAGCTTCTCTAGCTCTGCTTCTGACTGATGGGCACAGCCCTGATATTGTTTGGGTATTCACTTCTAAGGAGGGGCATGATGTGGACCTCCCCCCTAGCCCAGGTGTCCCTCTAATATACAAGTTTCATACTTTTTTGAAACAAATATTTACATTGTAGCTCAATGCATACTTAATTGAAACAACCTTATGCTTCCAGCCCTGCACTCTCCTCTAAAGTGCTGGACACAAAATTGTTTTTCTCAGTCTACAGTGGGTCTCAGTCTGACGTTTGACAAACCTTGGCCTTAGCCAATCATAATGATCTCTTTCCCATTGTTAAAGGAGCTGCCACCCAAACCTGCTATTAGGAGAGGAGTGGGACTCTGTGGGAACTTCTGGGGAAGGTTTTCCTCATAATAAAATGAGGCATGAGAGGTAATATGCCCTTTCTCCCCTGGGTCTTGTCGGGGATGCCCAGGACACCCCGCACCTTCTTTGTCCTGTGACTATGAGGAGAGCACATCTGGCTATGGCAGGGGCCAGGGAGGAGGAGCCCGCTCTGTCCCAAGCCCCTGGATTAGCCATCCTGGGACTGTCTACCCCTGGAATTATTCCAGGAGGTCCTGAACATCCTTATTATTTAAGCCTTCTGGGCATAATGGGCATGTTCCTAAATTACCCACTTAACTGACAAAAAAGATGCCCTATTCCAAGGACAAGGAGAGATCCTTAATATTGATTGAGTTTATGCCTGAAAATTTTGAGGTGACTAGCTTGCTTTGGCTTCAGATCGATTATAGATTTAAGATAAAAACATTTAATTCAGAAGTAGAAAAATGAATTTACTCTGCAAGACATCTGTTTTGTGATCTTGAAATTTATTCCCCTTATGCTCCATTAACCCACAGACTTACAGTAAGGATGTTTAGCCCCCCGGGAGTTCACTAAACTACACTATCACTCCGTTGGGGACCTGCAGAAGATATTATAAAATGATATGTTCCAAGCAAACAAACTAAACCTACAGCTAAGAATAGTACCAGTGAACACTTTTT
>NW_007731818.1:168124-169237 GCF_000696425.1 Galeopterus variegatus | reverse complement strand
ATGTTAGTTCTAGATCTCAATTTACACAGATTTTGCTTCCAGATGGCTTCTCCTGTGATTCTGATCAAAGCCTGGTGGCTTTAAACTTTTCCACTCCTCCCAGTCTGCCTGTTTAGCTGGAGTTTTCCATCACATCAAGAAAACAAGTCAGATTCTTTAATTTTTCTCAAAAAAAAAAAAAAAGTCCATTTGTCTCTTACACATTTGCTGGTAAAGCATATGGATCTCGTTTCAAAGAACACCCCATCTCACCACTGCTGAAGAGCTCACGCTTGAATTGTCTGCACCTCAGCTCAGGTCAGAGCCAGGGTGGCTGATGTCCAAAGAGCCATGGAAGGGACAAGATATGTGGTGTATCCATTCTTCTTGGTTTTGGTTTTTTTCCCCCAAATATTTTAACATTTACTTGTACATATTTGTGGGGTACAGTATGTTGTTTCAATACATGCNAGCTGGATCATAGGGCAGATATATTTTTATTTCTCTGAGGAATCTCCATCCTGTGGAGGTATTCCACAGTGGCTGTACCAATTTAAACTCCCACCAGCAGTGTAGGGGAGTTTCTTCTCCTCACCAGCATGTGTTATTTTTTTGTCTTGCTGATAATAGATGTTCTATCTAGAGTGATATGATATGTCACTGTGGCTTTAATTTGCATTTCCCTGATGTTTAGTGATATTGAACATTTCATCATGTGCCTGTTAGCCATTTGTATGTCTTCTTTTGAGAAACATCTGTTCAGGCCTTTTGCCCATTTTTAAATTGGGTTGTATTTTTTGCTGATCAGTCATTTCAGTTTCTTATATATTCTGGATATTAGCACCCTGTCTGATGTGTGGTTGGCAAACACTGGCTCTCACTCTGTGGGTTGTCTCTTCACTTTGTTGACAGTGTCCCTTGCTGTGCAGAAGCTTTTTGGTTTGGTGTAGTCCCATTTATGTATTTTGATTTAGTTGCCTGTGCCTTTGTGGTCTTGCTCAAAAAAGCTCCGCCAACTCTCATTTGTGTAGTGTTTCCCCTATGTTTTCTTCTAGTAGTTTCATAGTTTTAGGTCTTAAATTTAGGTCTTTAATCCATTTTGAATTGATTTTTTGTATATGGCGAGAGATAGGT
>NW_007731818.1:164864-167081 GCF_000696425.1 Galeopterus variegatus | reverse complement strand
CACTATACTGAATTCATTTATTAGTTCTAGTAATTTTTTGGTGGAGTCTTTAGAGTTTTCCGTGTATAGGATCATGTCATCTGCAAATAGGGATAGTCTGACTTCCTCCTTTCCTATTTGAATGCCCTTTGTTGCTTTCTCTTGCCTTAATGCACGGACTGAAACTTCCAGTGCTATTTTGAATGTGAACAGGGAAAGTGGGCATCCTGTCCTGTTCCAGATCATAGAGGAAAAGCCTCCAATTTTTGTTCAGTAAGTACAATATTATCTATGAGTTTGTCCTACATGGCCTTTGTGTTGAGGTACATTCCTTCTATACTTAATTTGTTGAGGTTCTTTTTTTTTTTAATCATGAAGGGTGTTGGATTTTATCAAATGCTTTTTCTGCATCTATTGAAATGATCATATGTTTGGGTTTTTTCCCCTTCATTCTGTTGATGTAATGTATCCCACTTATGGATTTGCATATGTTGAATCATCTTTGCATCTCTGGGATGAACCACACTTGATCATGGTGTATCTGTTAGCTAGTACTTTGTTGGGAATATTCACATCTGTGTTTATTAAGGATATTGGTCTGTACTTTTCTTTTCTTGTTGCTTCTTCTTCTGGTTTGGGAATGAGAGTAATGCTGGCCTCATAGAATGAGTTTGGAAGTACGGACCGGGACCGGCCACGGGATCGCAACCCTCGGTGTTGCTCCCGCACCTCGCTCAGCCAGTGAGCGGCCGGTCTGCATGTGGGATCCGAACCCTCGGCGGGAGCGCCACCGCACTTCCCAAGCAGCGCACTGTAGCAGTGCGCCACCCGGCCGGCCCTGTACTTTTCTTTTTTTGTTGCTTCTTCTTCTGGTTTGGGAATGAGAGTAATGCTGGCCTNTCTCTGGGATGAACCACACTTGATTATGGTGTATCTGTTAGCTAGTACTTTGTTGGGGATATTCACATCTGTGTTTATTAAGGATATTGGTCTGTACTTTTCTTTTTTTGTTGCTTCTTCTTCTGGTTTGGGAATGAGAGTAATGCTGGCCTCATAGAATGAGTTTGGAAGTATTCCCTCCTCTTCAATTTTTTGAAAGAGTTTGAGAAGAAGTGGTGTTAGTTCCTCTTTAAATGTTTGGTCGACTTTGGCAGCAAAGACTTCTGGTCCTGGGGATTTCTTTGTTGAGAGACTTACTGCTTCAATCTTATTACTCATTATTGGTCTGTTTAGCTTTCCTTGTTCTTTATGATTCAACTTTGGTTAAGTTGTATGTGTGCAGGACTTTATCAATTTCTTGTAGATTTTCTAATTTGTTTGCATATAGTTGTTTATATTAGTCTCTTATGATCCTTTGTACTTCTGTGATATGAGTTATAATGTCCCCTTTTTCATTTCTGATTTCATTTGAGTCTTCTCTCTTCATTTCAAAATCTATAATTTTGTTTATCTTTCTGAAAAAGCAACTCTTTGTTTCATCGATCTTTTGTATTTTTTTTAACCTCTAATTCATTTATTTCTGCTCTGATCTTCAATATTTCTGTCCTTCTACTAATCTTAGGTTTGGTTTGTTCTTTCTTGTTTTTTCAGCTCCTTGAGGTGTAATGTTAGTTTGTTTATTTGAAGTCTTTCTTCTTTTTGATGTAGGCATTTATTGCTATAAACTTCCCTCTTAGAACTGCTTTTGCTGTATCCTATAGTTCTGGTATGTTGTGTTTCCATTTTCAATTCCTCCAGGAATTTTAAAATTTCGTTCTTGATTTCTTCTTTGACCCATTCATTTAGGAGCATATTGTTTAATTCTCATGTATTCATATAATTTCTAATGTCCATTTTGTTGTTGATTTCTAGTTTTATTCTATTGTGGTTGGATAAGGTAGTTGATATGATTTCAATTTTTAAAAATTTATTGAGACCTGAATGTTCTGTCTGCTGCTGAGAAGAATGTGTACTCTGCAGCTGTTGGATGATATATAAATCTCCATTAGGTCAAGGTGACGTATTGTGGAGATTAATCCTGAAGTTTGCTGGTCAATTACCTGTCTATATGATCTGTCTTTTGCTGAAAGTGGGGTATAAAGTCCTCAACTACTATTGTGTTGGAGTCAATCTCTCCCATTAGGTCCAATAGTAATTGCTTTATATAGCTGGTTGCTCCGGAGTTGGGTGCATATATGTTTAGAATTGTTATATCTTCTTGTTGAATTGATCCCTTTATCATTATATAATGACCTTCCT
>NW_007731818.1:160286-164025 GCF_000696425.1 Galeopterus variegatus | reverse complement strand
AGGTTATTTATTTAGAGTCTTTCTTCTTTTTTGATATAGGCATTTATTGCTCGAAACTTCCCTGTTAGAAAAGATTTTGCTGCATCCCTTAGGTTCTTTTTTTCGTGTCCGGCAACAGACCGCAACCTTCAGTGTCGTGCCGGTACCAGACCAGGACCGGCAACGGGATCGCAACCCTTGGTGTTGCCCCCACACCTCGCTCAGCCAGTGAGCGGGAACCGGTCTGTATGTGGGATCCGAACCCTTGGCGGGAGCGCTGCCACGCTTCCCAAGCGGCGCACTGTAGCAGTGCACCACCGGGCCGGCCCTTAGGTTCTGATATGTTGTATTTTCATTTTCATTTGTCTCCAGAAAATTTTAAATTTCCTTCTTGATTTCTTCTTTGACCCATTGGTTGTTTAGGAGCATATTGTTTAATTTCCATGTATTTATACATTTCCTAGCATTCTTTTTGTTGTTGATTTCTAGTTTTATTCCATTGTGGTCAGATAAGGTAGTTGATATGATTTTGGTTTGAAAAAAATTTGTTGAGACTTGTTTTGTGTCCTAATATATAGTCTATTCTAGAGAATGTTCCATGTGTTGCTGAGAAGAATGTATATTCTGTAGCTGTTGGATGTAACGTTCTGTAAATGTACATTAGGTCAAGTCGGCCTAAAGTAGAGATTAATTCTGATACTTCCTGGTTAATTTTCTGTCTGGATGATCTGTCCTCTGCTGAAAGTGAGGTATTAAAGTCCTCAACTATTATTGTGTTGGAGTCAATCTCTCTTGTTAGATCCATAGTAACTGCTTAATTAAACTGGGTGCTCCAGAGTTGGGTGCATACATATTGAGAATTATTATATCCTCTTGTTGAATTGATCCCTTTATCATTATATAATGACCTTCCTTGTCTTTTTTCACTTTCCTTAGCTTAATGTCTGTTTTATTTGATATACATATAGCTACTCCTCCTCTTACTTGATTTCCATTTGCATAAAATATCTTTTTCCATACCTTCACTTCCAGTCTATGTGTGTCTTTATAGGTGACTTGAGTTTCTTGTAGGCAGAATGTTGTTGGTTCTTGCTTTATAATCCATCCAACCACTCTATGTCTTTTAAGTGGGGCATTTAATCTGTTTACATTTAGGATTGTCATTGATATTTAGGGACTCATTACTGACATTTTGCTATTTCTTTTCTGGTTGTTTTGTGGATCCTTTTCCCCCTCTTTTTCTGGTCATACTCTCTTCCTTTGTGGTTGAGCTGTTTTCTCTAGCTTTACATTTGGCTTTTTCACTATGTTTAGTATGTTTCTTCTAAGTTTTTGTGTTATAGTTACCACAAGGCTTACAAAAAACCTGTTATAACAAATTATTTTGGACTAATAGCAACTTAACTTTGATATCTAAGAAAAAATAGAAAACTAACACTGACTCTATGCTTTGGCATCATTCCACCCCACTTTTTGACAACTCATTGTCTCAAGATGCATCTTTTCATATTGCTTTTCTCTTATATGGTTGTTGTATATTTTAGTGTCTTGTTAGGTTTGTCCTTTAGTCTTCATACTAAGGATGTAAGTGGCTTATATTCATCACCCTTATGACACTGGAGTATTGAGGTTGTCTGTGAGTTTACTTTACTAATGAGTTATATACCTTAAAATGTTTTCTTGCTGCTCCTTAGCATAGTGTTCTTTCAGACCGAAGAACTCCATTTAGCATTTCTTGTAGGGCACGTCTAGTGCTGATGAATTTCCATATATATATATATATTAAATATATATATTTTTTGTCTGGGAAAGACTTTATTTCTCCTTCATATTTGATGGAGTTTATGTGTTGTCCCCTCCAAAACTCATGTGGAAATTTGATCCCCGATGTGGCAGTGTTGGGAACTGATGAGTCATGGGGGAAGATCCCTCACGAATGGATTAATGCTCTCCCTGGGGGAGGGGGGAATTAATGAGTGAGTTCTTGTTCTATTAGTTCTCGCAAGAGCTCATTGCTTAAAAAGACCCTGGCACCTTCTCTTTCTCTCTTGCTTCCTCTTGCCATGTGATTTGCTTGTACCCGCTGGCTCGCTGCCACTTTCCACCATGAGTAGAAGCAGTCTGAGGCCTGTGCCAGATGCAGCTGTCCCAGAATTGTAAGCCTAATAAACCTCTCTTCTTTATAAATTACCCAGTCTCAGGTAATTCTGTTATAGTGACACAAAACGGACTAAAACAGTATTTGAAGGTTAGTTTTTCTGGATACAGAATTCTTGGCTGATAGTCTTTTTTCTTCAGCACTCTGAATATACCATCCCATTCTCTTCTTGCCTGTAGGGTTTTTACTGAGAAATCTGCTCTGTTGTATTGGGGCTCTGTTCAATGTTATATTGCTTTTCTCTTGCCACTTTCAGTATTCTCTCTTTGTCTTTAGTTTTTTGATAATGTGATTATGATGTGCTGTGGGGTGTTCCTCCTTAGACTGTAATTTGACTGGTGACCTCTGAGCTTCCTGTGCCTGGATGCTGCCATCTTTCTCCATACTTGAGGAAGTTTCAGCTATTATTTTCTTGAATACGCTTTCTTTTTCCTCTTCCTTTTTCCTCTCCTTCATCTCTTTCTTTTTCCTCTCCTTCAGGTATGCCAATTATGCAGAGGTTATTTTGCTTGAGGGAGTCCCATATTTGCTTTATTTCTGTTTCACTCAATCTTTTTTTCTCCTTTGAATGGATAATTTCAAGTGTTTTATCTTCAAGCTCATTGATTCTTTTCTTTGATTAAGTTTGTTGTTGGAGCTTTCTAATGAGTTTTTCAATTCAGATAATGTATTCTTTATTCCTAGAATTTCTACTTAAAAAAAAAAAGATTCTATTCCTTTGTCAGGTTTGTCATTCTGCTCTTGAATTATTTCCAGATATGATTTAATCTTCTACCTGTATTTTCTCGTGACTCCCTGAATATCTTTAAGAGGATTATTGTGAATTCTCTGACAGATGTTTCATAGGTCTGCTGTTCCTCTGCATCCATTCATGATGCTTTGTTTCATTTGGTTACAACATATTCTCCGTTCTTTCTCGATCTGTGTGCCTTTATGTTGATGTTTAGGCATTTGAGGAGACTGCTATTGTGGCTGATTCTCTGGGGAAGGCTTTTCGTGTGGATCATTAATCACTTCTGGGTTTGGGCTGTGTGGAAATTCTGGCTTGGGATGGAGTCTTCCCTGTAGATTAAGTCCCTTTTAGTTCAATTGTCCTTTACCGGTTTCCACTGAGACCAGCTGCCCATGTTGCACCTACCAGTTCCCTGGTGGGTCATCCTTTCCCCTGCACTCCAGCCACTTCCGGCGGGGCAGGCCGCGGACGCCGCCCTCGCGATAACTCACTGGGCCGGTTCGGCTGGTCGGTTCCGGCTGGTTGGTTCCGGCCTGTCGCTCCCACGCGGGCCTGCGGGTTTGAGGCCTGTGGGCTGGTGTGGTGCGCTCCTCAGCCCTCCTCTCCCCTGCAGACTCCAAGCAGATAGGTTTACGGAGGTGTGGTGGCTTTTTCCAGCTTCCATCCGTGGGTAGCAGCCAGTCCCGCCGCCGAGCAGGCTGGCTCAGAGCCGCGCGCGCCCACTCACGAGGCCTCGCCATCACCCTCTCCGCGGCTGCTCCTCTTCCCCCAGCTCCAGCAGTTCCAGGTTGGCGGTCTCTGATTCTTTTTTTTTTTTTATTATTATTATTTTTTTGTCTTTTGTCTTTTTCCGTGTCCGGCAACGGATC
>NW_007731818.1:155098-160076 GCF_000696425.1 Galeopterus variegatus | reverse complement strand
GCCTGTCGCTCCCACGCGGGCCTGCGGGTTTGAGGCCTGTGGGCTGGTGTGGTGCGCTCCTAAGCCCTCCTCTCCCCTGCAGACTCCAAGCAGGTAGGTTTACGGAGGTGTGGTGGCTTTTTCCAGCTTCCATCCTTGGGTAGCAGCCAGTCCCGCCGCCAAGCAGGCTGGCTCAGAGCCGCGCGCAACCACTCACGAGGCCTCGCCGTCACCCTCTCCGCGGCCGCTCCTCTTCCCCCAGCTCCAGCAGTTCCAGGTTGGCGGTCTCTGATTCTTAATAGCTGCAGGTTGGTCACTTGTGGGAGGGTGGGGCGCTGGGGGCCATCTGTTTCGCCATCTTGATGATGTCACTCCAATCTCACAGGTGTATCCGTTCTTGTGGGTGGGCGTTTCCTGGTCTTTGGAGAAACTTCCAGATTTTACTACATCCTGGAACACAGAGCAAAGCAGTTACTATCCCAGACACGTTAGTTCCCTTCCCAACGCCTGGCGCTCCTGGTAGCTGCTCTCCCTGCCCACCTTAGTGCACCTGAGGATGGCGGGCTCCAGGTGGAGGGTGGTCCCGCATTTCCTGCCCTGCCCCCAGTCCAGAGTCTGCAATTTACAGACTGGGCTACTTGTTGAGGCTTTCTTCCCATGGCTGCATAGATGTCTTCCCAGAAGTAGAATTCAGTGTCATTTTCTTTTTCTTTTTCTTTTTTTTTAAGATGACCAGTAAGGGGAGCTTAACCCTTGACTTGGTGTTGTCAGCACCACGCTCACCCAGTGAGCAAACCGGCCATCCCTATATGGGATCCGAACCCGTGGCCTTGGTGCCATCAGCACCGCACTCTCCCGAGTGAGCCACGGGCCGGCCCTAGTATCATTTTTTTAAATGAAAAAGTAATAAACATTTATTATAAGTTTTGCAAATGTACATTTTTAAAACAAAAGAAAAACTACCCATAATTCTACCATCTTGCAATAATAATGTTTAATATTTTCTTATATCTTCATGTTGTTTAATTTCTTTCTCGTATATGTACAAAATATACAAATTTTATGAGTTAATTCAAATCATATGGCACAAAGTGTTTTGGAACCTCCTTTATTCACTTACTGTGAAAAGTTTCTCAGAAAAGTTTGTTTAAACTTAGTTTTTAATAGTTTCATAGTAATGTATTTGTTATTTGATATTTAGTAGTTTCTCATTTTCATTTATAATACATTCTCTGTGAATCTATATTTTCTCTTAAAATAAATTCTTGAAATGGAATTCCTAGAAAAAGCATTGAATATTAACATCTTCAAGTCTTTTGATATATATTTCCTATATGTGTAACAGATTATATCAATTTAGTCTCTGCCAAGAATTTACGAGAACAGTTATTTTCTGCATCCTTGTCATTATTTAAAAAGTTGCCTATTAAGTAGATGAGAAATACTATCTTATTGTTATTTGAAATTCTATGTTTTGTTATATGGTTAACTTTGTTTTTCTTTTCATTGGCCATTTGTTTTGTGAATTCCTGACCATGGTTTTGCTCATTTTTCCACTATGAGAAATACTATTTTTGTGAAGAAAATAGATAAGAATTTTAGTAGGAGTGATGTTTGAGTGGTTGTTATATTAATCTTGGTAGTTTTCTAGGAAATTTAAAATTTTTTTCTACAACGAATGACAGTTTTAAAGCATTTTATTTAGAACATATTAGAATGAAAAACTCCCATCCTTGTGAATCATGTCTCCATTTGTCTGGAATGTCAAAAATATGATTCTTTGTTTGCTTAATATCTTTTGCAGAAGGAAAAATATAACACTTTTTTCAGTTTTGTGATGCTCAGCAAAACAAGAGTGCTCTGCTTGGTGCACCCACCTCCCTGCATCTTGATCCAGAAAGTAGCTCCAGGAAGAAAGTGAGGGAGATTGCAGGGATCACTTTGTTTGCCAACTAAATTCATTTAGTTGGTTCATGTTACTATGAGTCAAGACTTGTATGTTTCATGTGTCTTTCTTTGTATTGGTCTTTTGGAAGTTCAAATTTGGATTTTAGGATAAATTGATTATCATTAGCTTGTGTGTTCTGATATTTGGCGTATAGATTTTTCTCTTTAGAAAACTGCATTTTAAAATTAATTTAATTAAAAAATAAAATTAATTTAACAAAGACTTATTGTATTTGCTATGTATCTGGCATTATTCTTCACACACTGTATATAATCACTCATTTACTCTGATAACAGCTTTAGGAAGCAGATACTGTGATTGTCCAGATGCTCCAAAGAGCACTGCGACACAAGGAGGCCAAGTAACTGGCCACGTCACACAGCTGGTGAGTCAGAGCCCTGAGACCCCAACTCCAGAGCTGTGCTCTTCATCATTTTCTCTGCTTTTCCTCTAACATGAGCACATCTTTACTCTGCTTTTCCCTCAAGTCCATTTTGGAAGTATATTGTGTGTAAATCATAAAGAAATATAAATTAAAAGGTTTCCTTTAAATTTAGAAACAAGAGGTCTGTTTTTACCCATTCCGATTATAGCAGAATACTGAGTTGACCTGATGCCCTGAATCGTGCTAACTGGTCAATTAATGAAGACCGTTTATTTTTCTTGAACAGATTTGATTGTGCCAAAGTGAAGATTCTTTTTCTTTTTCTATTTGGCAATCTGTGGTCCTACATATTATGACAGTGTGTGTGATTGTTTCCAGTGCTCATTTGAGTGGAATTTTCAATTTCACTTTTTCTGAAATATGTTTTCCCAGTTATTTAATGGTGTAGTGTTTGTTTTATTGCAACAAGCACACATTTAACATGGTTTTGAAATAATTTTATAATGATGCACTTTATAAAATTGATTTTGGTGCTTCTGCCGAATTATGCTAAATAGATTGTATTTACAGAATGCCACAAAACTTGGGTAGGAGTATTCCTATTTTCCTGCTCCTTCATCTCCTTTGTCTTGGCCCACCCTACCTTTGGGGCAAAGTGGGTCCACAACAGACAAATGTATCCTGAAAAAGTCACACTTGGAGTTGCCTAGAAAGTTAGTTTGTGTTCATTTCAAGGTGCCTATATACCAGGAATACTTCTTCAATTACTCCTGAATTGCTACTGACACACTGCAGTTACTTCTTAACAGCAGCAGAGGACTTAAAAAACTGAAGTGTAATACTCATACTGAAAATTACACAGGGCATAAGTGTCAGGCTTGATGAATTTTCATAAAATGAACACACCTATGTCAACAGCAACCAAGTAAAAAGAAAACCCACAGAACACTCTTAGCATCTTGGAAGGCACCCTTGGGCCCCTCACCTTTACAAATCCTCTCTCCTGACTTCTCAAACCAGAGAGCAGTTTTGACTTTTTCTAAATTGTCTATCATTAGAATCACACAGTAAATACTCCTGCACAGTTGAAATTTTTCATTCAACATTGTATTTGTGAGCTTCATCTCTATTGTTTTGTGTGAGAATAACTTGTTAATTTTTACGGCTCTTCAAGATTCCTTTTTATGAATATACTACCTTTAATTTATTTGTTCTGTTGTGGGCAGACGTCTGGATTGTATTTGCGTTTTTGTTAGTAAGCAGTGCTATAGTGAACATTCTTGCACACGTCTTCTGGCGGACATAGGTTATGTGTAAGTTTACTTCTAGTAGATGCCACTGAAGAGCTTTCCAAAGGAGGATTACACATCCACCATGATGTCTAAAATTAAAAAGACTAGTGACATCAAGTGTGGGCAAGAATGTGGGAAACAGGAACTCTTTACATCGCTGACAGAAGTACAATTACTGATATATTTGGATTTTAGTCATAGTGTTATTTTTGTTTCTATTTGTCCTCACTTCTTTTTTTTCAACTTATTTTGGATTGCTTTCTTTTTTTTTTATTTTCCTCTCTCTTAGCTTGTGAGTTATTTATTCTGTTGCTGTTTACTTAGTGATTACTCTAGAGATTAATACAATGCACCTTAACCTCTTACTATCTATCAACATTACGTCTTGGACAATGCAGAGAATGCACAACATTTAATTTCATTTACTTGTCTTTCCTTCCCGTCTTTTTGTTGTTGCTGCTATTATTGCGATGTATTTTAATGACACGGGCTTTTTTCTTCTTGTCTTGGACAATGCAGAGAATGCACAACATTTAATTTCATTGACTTGTCTTTCCTTCCTGTCTTTTTGTTGTTGCTGCTATTATTGCGATGTATTTTAATGACACGGGCTTTTTTCTTCTTCTTGTGTACAGTCATTGTTATTTAGATTTGCCCACCTATTTACTGTCTGTTGCTCATCATTCCTCCCTCTGTCTCTGTTTTCATCTGGGAACTTTTTTTCTCTATCTGAAGAAATCTAATCTTTGTTTCTTCTGGTGCAGGATCCCCAGTGACAAGCTCTCCCATTTTTAGTACCTCTGAAAATGTCTTTATTTTGCTTAGTTTGAAAAACTCACGGGGCTGGCTGGTCAGCTCAGTTGGTTAGAGCACTGTTATAACACCAGGGTCAAGAGCTCAGTTCCCTTTACCAGCCAGCTGCCAAAAAAGTAAAAAAGAAAAAAAAACCCTACAATGATTTAAATACTTACACATATCCATAAAAGTTACGCAACTGGTACACAGAGCTCCCAGATTCCCCAGTGGTTAATATTTCTGAACCATTTGAAACTAAGTTGTAGTATTTATATTTATACATGCACAGACACACAGATACACGCATATCCAGATCACTCTCTCTCTCTGTATGATCTATCCCTGTCTGTCATCTGTCTTTACTTATCTATCATGTATCATCTATCTATACCTGTTTATCTATCATCTGTTAACTATCTGTATCTATTTATCATCTATCATCTGTTTATATTTATCTGTCATCTATTAATCATCTACCTATCCATATCTGTCTATGTCTATTTATCTATCTATCATCGTATATCTAATCTACCATGAGTTCACACTGATTTCTTCTATTCCAATCCAACGCCACCAGTT
>NW_007731818.1:154420-154843 GCF_000696425.1 Galeopterus variegatus | reverse complement strand
GGTGTAGAACGTCACTCCACTTGGGTGTGTCTGATGTTTCCTCATGATATATTGCATTTTGGGCAGAAGTAACACAGACAGAAACTCATCTCATCAGAGCATCGAGCAAGGAGGCAGACAATGTGACTTTGTCTCAGGACTTGGGATGCTAATTTTCATCACTTGGTTAAGATTCTGTCTGTCTAGTTTCTCTGCTGTAAGTTAATGAGTTTATATAGTTATGAATTCATAAGAAGTTGATAAGTACTTTGTGGAGAGATGTGGGACTATGTAAATGTGCTGCATCCGTACATTTAGTGTCACTTGATTCTTACACTGAATCAACTACAACTATGATAGTCACTTAATGGGATTTTCTAATTCCACCATTCCTTTTAGATCTTATTAATTGGCATTCTATTGGAGAGGGTAGTTTTCTCTCTT
>NW_007731818.1:151340-152960 GCF_000696425.1 Galeopterus variegatus | reverse complement strand
TATATCTAATCTACCATGAGTTCACACTGATTTCTTCTATTCCAATCCAACGCCACCAGTTTTATTCTAGTCTTCTCTGTATTTGGAATTTCTTTCTTCAACGGAGACAAATCTGACTCATATTAACCTCAATGCATTCTTGTCTATTGTGGTAAAATATACATAACATCTATTTCCTTGACCACTTTTCAGTGTACAGTTGAGTGGCATTATGTACATCCACACTGTTGCACAACCATTGCTCCCGTCCATCTCCAGGATTTTTTCAACTTCCCAACTGGAACTCTGCCCCCATTAAACACTAATTTCCCATTTCCCAATACCCCAGCCGCTGACAACCACAAACCCTCAATGTGTTTTTGTTCAGTTCCCCCAGGCATGACCACACGGCTGGGCCAGCATCAGCCTCCCCTCCCCAGCCAGAAGCACGGGCACAATTGCTCAGCACTCCCCACCCCCAAGAGGAAGAGGAGAGGGACAGGGGAGGGAAAGTCCAGTCTAAAGAAAGCTCCACTTCAGAATCCCACCTGCTCCTCGCCTGCCCCAAGCTGAGCCCTATTTGCCCCCTCCCCCACCTGGCACACCAGCTCATTCCTGACCCTGGGAATGGGGGAAGTGGAAGAAAGGGGAAGCACACACTGCTCTTTGAGGGATATTTTCACTGCAGACAGATTTTAGGTCAAGATGCATGCCCCTGCCTCTCCCCCCACTTCTTCTCTTTTCCCTTTATTTATTTATTTAAAAAATTTTCTGTTATTGAACATAATTGAGTATACATATTTTTTGGGGTGCAATGTTGACTACTATCTCCTGCGCACAACATGTGTCGATCAAACCAATATTATAGCATAGTCGTTATTACAAATTGTAATTATTCTTTATGCCCCTTACCCAATTTCTACCCATCCCTCCTCCTTCCCCCGACCTCTAGTAACCACAGATTTGTTCTCTCCTTCTGAGAGATCAATGTATTATTATGCGCCTCCCTCCCTCCCTCCCTCCTTCTCTTCTTCCCTCCTTCCTTCCTCCCTCCCTCCCTCCTTCTCTTCTTCCCTNAGGATTGCATTGAATTGGTAGATTGCTTTGGGTAGTATGGACATTTTCACAATGTTAATTCTTTCAATCCAAGAGCATAGAATATATACCCGCCTTTTTGTGTCTTCTTTAATTTCTTTCAGTAGTGTTTTGTAGTTGTTGTTGTAGAGTCTTTCACCTCCTTGGTTAAATTTATTCCTAGGTATTTTATTTTATTTTTTGGTGACTATTATAAATGGACTTGCTTTCTTTTTCTGCTAGTTTGTTATTAGAGTATAAAAATGCTACTGATTTTTAGGTGTTGATTTTGTGTCCTGCAACATTACTAACATTACTGAAGTTGTTAATCAGCTCTAAGAGTTTTTTGGTAGAGTCCTTAGATTTTTCTATATGTAGGATCA
The DNA here is from genome assembly GCF_000696425.1 of Galeopterus variegatus. Lineage (NCBI taxonomy): Eukaryota > Metazoa > Chordata > Mammalia > Dermoptera > Cynocephalidae > Galeopterus > Galeopterus variegatus. The sequence goes on along the minus strand of NW_007731818.1, from coordinate 151,524 downwards.
TATCATCTTCAAACAGGGACAGTTTGACTTCATCCGTTTCAATCTGGATGTCCTTTGTTTCTTTCTCTTGCCTGGTTGCTCTGGCTACTACTTCCAATACTATGTTAAATAGGCGTAGTGAGGGTGGGCATCCTTATCTTGTTCCTGTTCTTAAGGGAAAAGCTTTCAGCTTTTTCCCATTCAG
>NW_007731818.1:147615-148430 GCF_000696425.1 Galeopterus variegatus | reverse complement strand
CTTAGATTTTTCTATATGTAGGATCATATCATCTTCAAACAGGGACAGTTTGACTTCATCCTTTCCAATCTGGATGTCCTTTGTTTCTTTCTCTTGCCTGGTTGCTCTGGCTACTACTTCCAATACTATGTTAAATAGGCGTAGTGAGAGTGGGCATCCTTATCTTGTTCCTGTTCTTAAGGGAAAAGCTTTCAGCTTTTTCCCATTCAGGGTGATATTAGCCATTGGCTTGTAATATAGGGCTTTATTGTGTTGAGATACTTTCCTTCTATACCTAATTTGCTGAGAGCCTTTATGAAGGGATGTTGAATTTTGTCAAATGCTTTTTCTGTGTCTATTGAGATAATCATATGGTTTTTTAGTCCTTGATTTTGTTGATGTGGTGTATCACATTTACTCACTTGTGTATGTTGAAACATGCTTGCATCCCTGAGATGAATCCCATTTGATCATGGTGTATAATTCTTTTGATGTGTTGCTGTATTCTGATTGCTAATATTTTGTTGAGGATTTTTGCATTGATGTTCATCAAAGATATTGTCCTGCAGTTTTCTTTTTTTGTTGTATCTTTGTCTGGTTTTGGTATCTGGGTGGCCCTGTAGAATGAGTTTGGAAGAATGGCCTCTTTTCAATTTTTTGGAGTAGTTTGAAGAGAATTGGCATTGATTCCTCTTTAAATGTCTGATAGAATTTGGTGGTAAAGCCATTGGGTCCTGGACTTTTTTTTGTTGGGAGACTGCTGATTACTGCTTCAATCTCATTGCTTGTTGTTGGTCTGTTCAAGTTTTCTATTTCTTCTTGCTTCTGTCTTGGTA
>NW_007731818.1:144595-145732 GCF_000696425.1 Galeopterus variegatus | reverse complement strand
GCTATGCATAAGCTATTTTAGAGTTATTTTCAGTTATTATATTTTTCATTTGTAGAACTTCCACTTGATTCTTTTATTATTGTTACTATAGTTATCATTTCTCTGGTAAAATTCTCCATTTTTTCACTTCAGTACTTGAATGTAATAATCACATATATTTTTAAAGAACATGTCTCATAATTGCAACCCCTGGAATTTCCATAGATCTGTTTCTATCTCTTGGTTTTTAGTGATTTTTTTCTTATCTTGTCTCTGCCAGATAATTTATTTTATTGGATGTTGATTATTGTACATGAAAAATTGTAGAGATAATTTGAGGATCTGGATGTATTATCTTCAGGAAGCATTTTCTTTTACTCACGGCAGCATGTGGGTGGGGGCTAATTATCCCCATCCCATCAGGGATTTAGCTGATTGGAGGCTGAGTTTCAGGTTTTTTGTTTGCTTATTTGTTTGTTTATCCCACTACTAAATCACATGGTAAATATACTTTGTGTTAATCATGTATTAAAGTTTACTTTGTACTGCTTAGCTCAACCTGGAGAGAGGAATGTGGGCTCAAAGTTTAACATNTGGCCTTGGTGTTATCAGCACCGCACTCTACCGAGTGAGCCACGGGCCGGCCCCTGAGTTTCAGGTTTTTTGTTTGCTTATTTGTTTGTTTATCCCACTACTAAATCACATGGTAAATATATTTTGTGTTAATCATGTATTAAAGTTTACTTTGTACTGCTTAGCTCAACCTGGAGAGAGGAATGTGGGCTCAAAGTTTAACATTCTCAAATTGCAGTAGCAAACAAGTCAAGGATATTTAAGCCCCTGCTTTGGATTGCAGAGTCCTGGGGGAGAGTGGGGGCAGGCTTTCTTTTGATGAAAGGAAAGTTTTCGTGAGGGTGGAGTGTGTGGGAGCAGTCTGAGGGCTGCCTGGAGGAGGAGTTACAGAAGAGACCTGAGCTCCTATCAGAGGTGGTGCTCATTATACCCTGTCACGTACTTTGTTTTAGCCCAGCACAGTTCCTTGAAGTGTTTTTTTTTTTGTTCATTCGTTTGTTTTTTTAAATGAGAACAAACCAACAAAATTAAAGTAGGGAATGATCCTTGTTTTTTTTTTTTTTTTTTTTTTTTTTTTCTTGTCCG
>NW_007731818.1:141910-144014 GCF_000696425.1 Galeopterus variegatus | reverse complement strand
AGAAGGAAGAGGACCCATCTGGGGGTAGATACACTTTGTCCACTGTCCAGTGCCAATTGATGGTATTTTCCACACAAGAAATAGTGGGGAAGAGGAAACAATTATATGCTGATTTTTTTTTTCTTTTTTGTCTTTTTTCGTGACCGGTAACAGGATCGCAACCCTCGGTGTCGCGCCCGCACCACGCTCAACCAGTGAGCGGACCGGTCTCTATATGGGATCCGAACCTTCGGCGGGAGCGCCGCCACACTCCCAAGCGCTGCACTCTACCGAGTGCGCCACCGGGCCCGTCCTATATGCTGATTTTGATTAAGGATTAAAATGAAAAGATTTCAGTCACTTCCTACTCTATCAATTTCCTTACTAATTTAATTTGGAGTTTACTTTCTGAGTCAAATCCCATTAATTCAGAGGAAAAGAACTAATTACAGGAGATAATAAATATTTCATGTTTAGCAGACAACTGTAACCTTGCTCTCATATTTAGAAATACAGTATTCTTTTACTAATCTCTGTTTATTCAACATCCTTGCACAAAACCAAAATGTAAAAATAATATTGACTTTATGTGATTGTTAACTTAAAAATCAGTGTTGAATTACAATACTTATAGTTGTCTATTCCAATTAGAGCAGAGTCCAGTAAGAGGATCTCCTGTTTCCAAGTGTTAACACACTGCCCTCTTGTGTAAAATCTTAAATGCTGCAAAGCCTGTAAAGTTGCATCTAATCTCGTGAATCTAATTTCATTTGCCAGAAGCCGAAAACATCCTTAGGCAACTATGATAAAATATGTTTTACTTTAGAAACAAACGTTTCTGGAGTATGTTAGCCATTCATAGCTCCTTCTTAATGCATAAATCTGTAAAACAGATTTGTTTCGTGTCAATTACTTAATTCAAATAAAGAATCCCTGCACAATTTCTTCATGGTTATTATGGAGAAAGCAGCCCAGTGCTTTAAAATCGAATATGTGCGGGGAATTGTTAAACTCAAAAGCCAATTTCCTATCTCACCTCTGGAAGCTTCAATTAATCATGTTTCAAATAGAAATGACCTGAGGGTATTTCACAGGGAAATTGCTGGGTCGAGTTAGGGATACAAAAGCCTCTAGAATTTTGTTTTGTTTGGAATACCTTATGAAATCACCTTTTTCTTTGACACAGTTGAAAAAGCTCTTATTAGAGCTAAATATTTGCAATATTTCTTTTCTTTTCTTCTTTCCTTTCTTCCTTTTTCTCTCTTTCTTTCAGCAAAATTAGAGGCCAAATATCCTTAGTGAGCACAAGCAATCACTTTGAAAGGCTAGACAGGAAGAATTTAGGGAGCTAGAGAGAGGTTCCAAGATTCATTTGGAATTAGACTCTAAATGTTAATAAAGGAAAATCACCTGTAAATGATAAATGCTCTCTGTAAAAAGTTCTACTATAGTCTTGGAATGGGAGGATGTTTTAGGTTTGGACCAGGTAGCCCAGTGTACAAGTGTCTTGCCTTCCTGCCATGTGGTCAGGTCACAGTGGCACCGGCAGGTCACAGCAGCAGCCAATCCTGGTGGTTACTGAAGGCAGCAAGGATGGTTTGGAAATCATGGGCTGCAGTGGGGTTTGAAACAGAAAAAAGGCTATATTGAGGTCAAGGGTAAGAAAGTATCAGCCGGATGATTTCTCACTCTGAATGGGTGCCTGTAACCTTTGTGGTTTCAGAAAAGTTTCAGCTATAGGGAAAGAGTCCCAGGATCTTTCCCACTGCTGAGCATCTTTCCCAGGTGTGCTATGAATGCAATCCCAGGACTACTATTTCCCTGGACCATTTCTCAGGACTGTGCTTGCATGATGCTGCTTTGAGGGATGAGGTAATGCCTCCCCCAAGGACAAAGAGCAGTCCTCCTTACTATCCCCTCAGTGTGACACAAGCCAGTGCATGTGCAGTCTCCATCTAGGCTCTCTCACATCACCTCCATGGAACATAGGCAAGGGGAGCCACCGGCACAGGCTGATGCTGATGCTGTTTCCTGTGTGGTGAGTCATGACATCCTTTGTCTCTGTTTTTTTTTTTTTTTTTTTTTTTGTTTTTTTCCGTGTCCGGCAACGGATCGCAACCCTCAG
>NW_007731818.1:134076-141206 GCF_000696425.1 Galeopterus variegatus | reverse complement strand
GGCCGGCCCGACATCCTTTGTCTCTGATCCACAAGTCTCATATCATCTCCCAGCGTGATGAAACAGTAGTGGCTAGCTTATTATCTTGTAAATAAAGCTTCAGAGTGTTGCTTTGCCTCCCACAGATTTGTTACCCCTTTTCCCCTGGGTGACGGAGCCGCCAAAGATTACTCAAAGCCCATCTCTTTTGAGCAGTGAGAAGCCCCAGAAAGGGATTAATCTCCCAGAACCCTCAAGATAGAGGCATTCCTTCCATTTGGGAAAGTAACCACGAAATGGGGTTCTCTTCCTGCATTTATTCTCCAGACCAAGAAGTTACAGGAAGAGACATAGGTGGGGTTTTGCTAAGTACAGTGTAACAAGTTTAACAATAGAAGCTGGTAACATTCAGTAAAAACAAGTCAGATGACATTCTGTTAGGCAATTAAGTGATCCACTAACAAAGGCTTGATTTAGCCAACATTCTTTTTCCCTCAAGCAGCTTTTTAGTAACTTTACATATCAATTAGTAACTTGTCTGTCTCAGAACCAGTAGCCTTGCTGTGTTAGGATTCTTATCTTGCAAGGGAGACTCAATGCTCTGGGAGAAATTTCCTGTCCTTTGCAAGGTCAATATTTGAAACTGCAAGGCTTTGGAAAACCAGGCCCTGGGAGGTACAATTGCTTTATGAATCCTCTAAGTCAGAGAAATCTACCTGGTAGATGAACGTAAGTGCAGGATTTATTTATTTATATTTTTTAACTACAGTATTTCCAGAATAGTGCCTAGTACATAAATGTTGGTCAATAAATATTTAGTGGATCAATGAATGACTGACATATACACAGAGGAGTTGGATCTATTCATTTATCCAATGAGTCACCCATAAATGTATGTAAGAGTAGTGTGAATATACATTCAGTGTCATACACTTTATTTGGGAGCCAGAGATATAAAGAGAAATAAAATAATTTCTTGTTCTCTAAAGGCTCACAATCTACAAACCAGTTAAGAAATGCTTTCCTCTTTGTGTACATATTCTTTATTTTTTTTTTTCTTAAAAGATGACCGGTAAGGGGATCTTAACCCTTGACTTGGTGTTGTCAGCACCACGCTCAGACAGTGAGCGAACCGGCCATCCCTATATGGGATCCGAACCCGTGGCCTTGGTGTTATCAGCACCGCACTCTCCCGAGTGAGCCACGGGCCGGCCCCCAGTGTACATATTCTAATAGGCATCAGGTTCAGCATCATTTTGGGGGAGAAAAGAAAAAAGTGATCAGTTCACCTTGGGAAGGACAAGGGAGAACCTTGGAGGAGGTGATTGAGGCAGCTGGAAGGACTGGAAGTAGTTGGCTGAGTGCACGGTGGTGATGCACAGTGAGAGGCATTTCAATCATTGTGATGGTGAAGACCAGGCAGAGCCATGAGACTGAAGTGACTCCTAGTACCTTACCACTTGGGATACCAGGCGCACAGTCGGCTGCGTGAGGAGATGGGGCTGGAGAGGGCGGGGGCTTCAGATTATGAAGAGTTGTGTGAACATGTTGAGAAGCCTTTGAAATGTTTTAATTAAGAGCAGCCATTTGGGTCCGGCCCCGTGGCTCACTCGGGAGAGTGTGGTGCTGACAACACCAAGGCCACAGGTTCGGATCCCATATAGGGATGGCCAGTTTGCTCACTGGGTGAGCGTGGTGCTGACAACACCAAGTCAAGGGTTAAGATCCCCTTACCGGTCATTTTTTAAAAAAAAAAAAAAAATAAGAGCAGCCATTTGGGGATTTTGGATTTTAGAAACAGCATATTGGCAGTGATCTGGATAAACCCAATGGAAAACTGACGTTTCGTGAGCATAAGTAGAGGACCCTGGAGGACAAAACGATTGCTTGTGAAATCCATCAAGACAAACAGGGGAGTGAGAGAGGAGCGGACACTGGCTGCCATACGGGTGTCCCCAAGTCCCAAAGACTTGTTGCTTCATGCCAGGGTCCTGTGCTGTGGAGAGGAGGAGGAAGGCAGTGGCTGGAGAAAGGGGAGGGGAAGGATCTGCAGGGGACCCTGAGCGGCAGCCTTCTAACTCAGGGCTTTTCTGCTGTACAATGTCTGGCACAGAGGCTGGGAGACTGAGGCAAAGCCAAGTGTTAGCAGGGCCAAAGAAGAGGAAGATCCGAGCCCTGAAGATTGATGCAGTGGGACATGTGTTTTGAATGCGCTCTGTGTCTTTGCTGCATCTTGGCTACACAAAACATGTTGTTGAAATAAAATGGAATTTTTCACACTCTAAATTGGTAAAGACCATAGTGGTGTAATGAGATCATTTGGAAATGGATTTTCATCTGTGCTGGACTCTACTTGTTCAGGGAAAAATCCATTTAGTCAATTTTAAACTACAATAAAACCTGTATGGAGCACTCCTAAGAATTCAAGTGGTGTTTGTTGGCTAGATGCCAGAGCTTGACGTAGTGCTTCCTAAAATCTTTTCTTTGTTCTGGATGCAGCATCTGTGCATTGCACTTCACCATAATTAAGAAGCAAGTGACAATTCTCAGAACATATTAAGTGATGCTAACTTAAGAGCTCACAGATACAAAATAAAGAAAAATAAGGAGCAGAAATCTGTCCAATGTTCTAATTTTCAAAAGGCAACTCATTTAAAATTTCAAATAATGTAAAACAAGCTGAAAACATTCAAATTGCTGCATCTGACATTTTCTAATCGTTGCCTCTTGTTTCGTTGCTGTTTTTAATTAATAGACTTTTTTTTTTTAAACAGTTTAGGTTTACAGAAAAATTGAGCAGGAAGTACAGAGTTCCCATATCCCCCCCCGCCCCCCAGTTTCCCTGTTAACATCTTGCATTTGGCATGATGTATGGAACAATTGATGAACCAATAGTTACATTATTATTAACTAAAGTTCACAGTTTACATTAGGATTCACTCATAATGACCTGTTTCTACCATTATAGTTTTATACAGAATAGTTTTACTGACACCAGGATTCTCTCTGCTCCACCTATTCCTCCTTCTCTCCCCCCAACCCCTGGCAACCACTGATCTGTTTACTGTCTGCAATAGTTGTGTCTTTTGCAGGATGTCATATAACCGGAATCATATAGTATGCTGCCTTTTCAGATGGGCTTTTTCCACTTAGTAATATGCAGCTACAGTTCCTCCATGCCATTTCGTGTCCTGATTGCTCATTTCAATATTCCACTGTTTGGATGTACTACGGTTTATCCATTCACCTACTGAAAGATGTTTTGGCTTCTGAGTTTTTGGCAATTATTAATAAAGCTGCTGTAAACATTCATGTGCAGGTTTTTGTGTAGACATAAGTTTTCAACTTCTTTGGGTAGATACCAGGGAGTGTGATTGCTGGATCAAATAGTAAATTTAATTAGGAATTTCTGAGCATTGTCCATAGTACAAGCCTGGTCGTGTAGATGTCAGAGTTGCTTGATTTAAATGTCCTGGAATTGTATCTGAATTAGGCCCAGTGATGGGACAGTGCATGAATGTAACACATCTTTGGCTGAGATTAATATATGAATTGATATTTCTATAGGTAAGACTACCTGGGTATCAACTTGGAGTAGTTGTACTTCTCCTGGCTTAAGATCTATAGTAGGAATTATATAGAAATCAGAATTTAGGTCTTCATTATCTGTGTATCCATAGCTTCAATACCATGTTTACTTTTGTAAGAAACCACAAACTGTCTTCCGAAGAGGCTGTACCATTTTGCACCAGCAGTGAATGAGAGTTCATGTTGCTCCACATCCTCACTAGCATTTGGTGTTGTCAGGGTTCTAGACTTTGGCCAATCTACTATGTGAGTGATGCTATCTCAATGTTGTTTTTATTTACATTTTCCTGATGAATATGATGTGAAGCATTTTTTCATATACTTATTTGCCATCTGTATATCTTCTTTGACAAGGTGTCTCTTCAGGTATTTGCCAATTTTTTAATTGCGTTGTTTATTTTCTTATTGTTGAGATTTAAGAGTTCTTTGTATATTTCAGATAACAGTCTTTTATCAGATTAGTGTCTTGCATATATTTTCTCCTAGTCTGTAGCTTGTCAATTCATTCTCTGAACACTGTCATTTACAGAGTAGAAGGTTTTTAACGTTAGTGAAGGCCAACTATCAACTTTTTTCTTTCCTAGACAGTGCTTTTGGTATTGTATCTGCCTTGGGTTGAATGTCCCCCCAAAACTTAATGTCATTCCTGTAACTCTTGAGGGTGGAAAATCCTGTTATGGTAATTGAAAGGTGGGGCCTTGAAGAGGTGATTAGATTGTAGGACCCTGCCATGGTGAATGGATTAAAAATGGGGGTCAGGGTGTGGTTCCGAGGGTTTTATAAGGGCAGCACAAAAAGTCTGTCTCCTCTTTGCTTCAGACATCTTGCGATAATGAAGAATGATTACAGTGAGACCCCTGGGTCACTGTCACCACCACCAGATGTGTTCCTTGGACTTTAGAATTCCCAGACTCAGAAACTGTAAGCAAAAAATTTTGTTTTCTTTATAAATTACCCAGTTCCAAGTATTTTGTTATAAGCAACAGAAATGAACTAATACAGTATCTAAAAAGCCATCACCAAACCCAAGTTGACCTAGACTTTACTTGTACATATTTGTAGGGTACCGTGTGTTGTTTCAGTACATACATATAGTGCACAATGATTCACTTAGGGTAGTACCTAAGTTCACATAGTTTTGTACCTGTTAGTCCACCACTTCTCCTCCCTGGCCTCTGGTAGCCATAATTCTTTATTCTTTTCTCTACTTCTATGAGAACCACTTTTTTTTTTTTTTTTAATTCTACATATGAGTGAGATCATGTGGTATTTGTCTTTCTGTGCCTGACTTACTTCACTTAACATGATGGTTTCTAGTTCCATCCATGTTGGTACAAATGATAGGGTATCATTTCTTTTTATAGCTGAACAGTATTCCATTGTGTATATATACCCCAGTTTTTTTATCCATTCATCCATTGATGGGCATTTAGGTTGATTCCGTCTCTTGGCTATTGTGAATAGCTTTGTGATGAACATGGGAGTGCAGGTGGTCTTTTTGATATAGTGATCTAATTTCCTTTGAGTAAATAACCTGTAGTAGGATAGCTGAATTGTAAGGTAGATCTGTTTTTAGTTCTCTGAGGAACCTCTATACTGTTTTCCACAGTGGCTGTACCAATTTACATTTCGACCAACAATGTAGGAGAGTTCCTTTTCTTCACATTCTCACCAGAATTTGTTATTGTTTATCTTGTTAATAATGTCCATTCTAAGTGGAGTGAGATGATGCCTCATTGTGGTTTGAGTTTGCATTTCCCTGATGATTAGTGATTTGAGCATTTTTTTTATGTGCTTGTTGGTCATTTGTATGTCTTCTTTTGAGGAATGTCTCTTCAGGTCCTTTGACTGCTTTTTTTTTTTTGATGGCTGGCTGGTACGGGGATCCAAACCCTTGACCTTGGTGTTATCAACACAGCACTCTAACAAACTGAGATAACCAGCCAGCCCGTTTGCCCATTTTAAAATTGGGTTATTTGTTATTTTTGCTGTTGAGTTGTTTGAGTTCCTTATATATTCCAGATATTAGCCCTTTGTCTGATGTGTAATTTGCAAACACTTTCTCACATTCTGCAGGTTGCCTTTTCACTCTGTTGATAGTGTCCCTTGCTGTGTAGAAACTTTCAGCTTGGTGTAGTCCCATTTCTGTATTTTTGCTTTAGTTGCTTGTGCCTTTGTGGTCTTGCTCAAAAATGCTCTGCTCACTGCCATTTTGTGTAGTATTTCTCCTATGTTTTCTTCTAGTATTTCATAGTTTTGGGTCTTAAATTTAGGTCTTTAATCCATTTTGAGTTGATTTTTGTGTATGGTGAGAGATAGGGTCTAGTTTCAATCTTCTTCATGAGGATATCCAGATTTCCCAGTATCATTTACTGAAGAGGCTGTCCTGTCTCCACTGTATATTCTTGGCACCTTTGTCAACTGTCAGTTGACAGTCAGTCAGTTTATTTCTGGACTCTGTTATGTTCCATTGGTCCATGAGTCTGTTTTTATGCCAGTACCATGCTGTTTTGGTTACTATAGCTTTGTAATATAACTTAAAGTCAGGTAGTGTAATGCCTCTGGTTTTATTTTTTTGCTCAGGATTGCTTTGGCTATTTGGGATGTTGTGTTTCTTTGTTTTTTTTTTCCCTTTTTGTCTTTTTTCGTGACTGGTAATGGGATCGCAACCCTCAGTGTCGCGCCCATACCGCGACCGGCAACGGGATCGCAACCTTCGGTGTCACGCCCATACCGTGCTCAACCAGTGAGCGGACTGGTCTCTATGTGGGATCTGAACCCTCGGCGGGAGCACCACCGCGCTCCCAAGCGCCGCACTCTACCGAGTGTGCCACCGGGCCGGCCCTTGGGATGTTGTTTTTGTTCCATCTAAATGTTAGAATTGTTTTTTCTAGGCTGGCCCATGGCTCACTCGGTAGAGTGCGGTGCTGATAACACCAAGGCCGCGGGTTCGGATCCTATATAGGGATGGCCGGTTTGCTCGCTGACTGAGCGTGGTGCTGACAACACCAAGCCAAGGGTTGAGATCCCCTTACCGGTCATCTTTAAAAAAAAAAAAAAAATTGTTTTTTCTGTTTCTGTGAGGAATGCCATTAGTATTTTGATGGGATTGCATTGAATCTGTAGATTACTTTGGGTAGTATGGACATTTCACAGTGTTAGTTCTTGTAATCTGTGAACATGGAATGTCTTTCCATTTTTTGGTGTCCTCTCTAATTTCTTTCAGAAGTGTTTTGTAGTTCTCATTGTAGAGGTCTTTCACCTCTTTGGTTAAATTTACTCCTAGGTGTTTCATTTTGTTGGTAGCTATTGCAAATGGGATAACTTTCTTGATTTCTTCTTCAGCTATTTTGTTATTGGCATATAGGAAGGCTATTCTTTCTGAGTGTTGATTTTATATCCTGCCACTGTACTGAATTTATTAGTTATAGTAATTTTTTATGGGACCGTGGCCTTTTTCTAAGCAAAAACAACAGATGACCTAAACGGATAAAAGGTGGCGCCCAAGGGAAGTTAAGGGGGAGGGCTAAGCATAGAGATGCAAGGCACGTGCACATTTGACT
>NW_007731818.1:128536-133449 GCF_000696425.1 Galeopterus variegatus | reverse complement strand
TTTTTTTTTTTTGTAGAAATCATATAGTTGGGTCCTTTTTAAAAAATTTTTTTAATCCATTCTGACAGTCTCTGTCTTTTAATTGGTATATTAAGATCGTTGATTATTGATGTAGTTAGATTAATAGGTACCATATTTGCTATTGTTCTGTATTCATTGCCCTTTTCTATGTTTTTGTTTTTTTTGGTCCATGCTTTTTCTGCCATCTCTGGTTGTTATTGAGCATTTTATATGATACTCTTTTGACTTTTCTCTTAGCTTATCAATTATATTTCCTTTAAAAATATTTTAAGAGTTTGTAACACAAATTTAGAACTAATCCAAGTCCTTTTTGAAATAATACTGTAACACCTTGTGGGCAGTGCAAGTAAAGTCAGCCCTCTGTATATGTGAGTCTCCATTCATAAATTCAGCCAATTGCAGATCAAATATATTTGGAAAAAATTGTGTCTGTACTGAACATGTATAGACTTTTTTTTCCTTGTCATTATTCCCTAAACAATGCAGCATAACAGCTATTTACTTAGCATTTACATTGTATTAATAATTGAGAGATGATTTAAAGTATATGGAAGAATGTGCATAGGCTATATGAAAATACTGTGCCCTTTTATAGCAGGAACTCGAGCATCTACAGATTTTGGTATCCTTGAGAGGTCCGGGAACCAATCCCCCATGGATACTGAGGGATGACTGTACCTTTTAATAGAATATTTCTGATTCCTCCCTTCTATCCTTTGTCATTTATTTGAAATATCTATAAGCTATAATCACTGAATACTTTGTTGCTATTATTATTTTGAATTGTTGTTTGTTAGATCAATTATGAATAAAAAAAAGCATTTTATTTACCTTCACTATTCCTTCTCAAATGCTCTTCCTTTCTTTATGAAGATCTAAGAATCTGACCTATATCATTTTCCTTCTACTGAAGAATTTTTTTTGAACATTTATATCAAGGCCCATATACTAGAGACAAATTTCATCAATTTTTATTTATCTGAGATTGCCTTTATTTCTTTTTCACTTTGAAGGATAATTTCACAGTATCCAAATTTCTAGGTTGGTGGCATTTTCCATTCAGCACTTTAAGTATTTACCCACTATCTTCTTACTTGTATGGTGTCTGAAAAGAAGTCTGACATAATTGTTATCCGTTCTCATCTATATGTATGGTGTTTTTTCCTCTGGCTTCTTTCAAGATTTCCTTTTTGTCTTCTATTTTCTGCAATTTGAGTATGAAATGCCTGAAGTGTAGATGTTTTGAAATTTATTCTGCTTGGTGATCTTTGAGCTTCCTGGATCTATGTTTGGTGTCTATCATTAATTCTGGGAAATTCTCAGTTATTGCTTCAATATATGTATTTTTTCCTTTCATTCTTTTTTTCCCCCTCCTGGTAGTACTGTTGAGTCCAACTGTGTCTTTATGATTTTCTATCTGTTATATCTGTCATTTACTTGTAGAGGATGCTGAACTCTCCAGCTGTAATAGTGGATTCATCTATTTCTTCTTACAGTTTTATCAGTTTTGCATTACTTATTTTGATGTTCTATTGTTAGGCACGTACACATTAAAGATTATGTCTTCTTGGAGAATTGACCCCTTTATCATTATGTAATGTCTCTCTTTGTCCTTCATAATATTACTTGCTCTGAAGTTTGCTTTGTTTGAAATCAATATAGCTATTTCAACTTTCTTTTCATTAATGTTGGCATGTATATCCTGCTCTGTCTCTTTACTATTAATCTGTATTTATATTTAAAGTGTTTTTTTTTTTTTGTAGAAATCATATAGTTGGGTCCTTTTTTAAAAAAATTTTTAATCCATTCTGACAGTCTCTGTCTTTTAATTGGTATATTAAGATCGTTGATTATTGATGTAGTTAGATTAATAGGTACCATATTTGCTATTGTTCTGTATTCATTGCCCTTTTCTATGTTTTTGTTTTTTTTGGTCCATGCTTTTTCTGCCATCTCTGGTTGTTATTGAGCATTTTATATGATACTCTTTTGACTTTTCTCTTAGCTTATCAATTATATTTCCTTTAAAAATATTTTAAGAGTTTGTAACACAAATTTAGAACTAATCCAAGTCCTTTTTGAAANTTTGGCCCCAACCCTCTAGGGAAAGGAAAAACCTGTTGGGGTCCTGTGTGGCTGCTGGAGATGCCCAACAATTTTTTGGCAGAGACTTTAGAGTTTTCTATGGATATGATCATGTCATTTGTAAATAAGGATAGTTTGGCTTCTTCCTTTCAAATTTGGATGACTTTTGTTGCTTTTTCTAGCCTTATTGTCTGGCTACAACTTCTAGTACTTTGTTGAATAACAGTGGGGAAAGTGAGCATCCTTGTCTTGTTCCGGATTTTAGGGGAAAAGCCTCCAATTTTTGTCCATTCGGTATGATACATGCTGTGGGTTTGTCATATATGGCCTTTATTGTGTTGAGGTACATTACTTCTATACCTAATTGTTGAGTGTTTTTATCATGAAGGGGTCTGTTGGATTTTATCAAATGCTTTTTCTGCATCTATTGGAATGGAATGATCCATTTTTAAAAATTTGTGAAAAGTGTAAGGTTTATGTCTGGATTCATTTTCTCCATGTGGCTGTCCAGCTGTTCCTGCATTACTAGTTTAAAAGTCTATTTTTTCTGGGCCGGCCCGTGGCTCACTCAGGAGAGTGCGGTGCTGATAACACCAAGGCCACGGGNTTTCCGTGTCCGGCAACGGATCACAACCCTCAGTGTTGCCCCCGTACCGGACCGGGGACCGGCAACGGGATTGCAACCCTCGGTGTTGCTCCCGTGCCTCGCTCAGCCAGTGAGCTGGAACCGATCTGTATGTGGGATCCGAACCCTCGGACGGGAGCACCGCCGCGCTTCCCAAGTGGCACACTATCCAGTGCGCCACCGGGCCGGCCCCATGTGGGTCTATTTCTAAGCTCTGAATTCTGTTCCGCTGATCTATCTGTGTATTCTTTAGTCAATAATACACTGTTTTGATTATTGTGGTGTTATAATAAGTCTTGAAGTTGGGTAATGTTTTTCCTCTTCAGCATTTTGTTGGCTATATTGGATATTTTGCCTTCACATATAAACTTTAGAATCAATTTGTTGATATCCACAAGATAATTTGCTGGGATTTTGATAGAGATTGACGATGTTTTTAAATTTCAGATTTAAAAAACATTAAAGATTTAAACATTTAAGCCTTGAATGTTTAAAAAACATTGAATATGTTTTTAAATTTCCAATTCCCCTTGTTCATAGCTGCTATATAAAAATAGCAATTGACTTTTGTATATTAACTTAGTATCTTGTAACCTTGCTATGTTAGTTCCAGGAGATTTTTTAGTGTTGTTTCTTTGATATTTTTATGTAGACAATTGTCATCTGTAAACAAAGACAGCTTTTCTTTTTTTATTTTAATATTTACTGTACATAGTTTTGGGATATAGTATGTTGTTTAATACATGCATATACTGCACCATTATTTTTAAATTTTCTTCCAATTTGTATACCTTTTCTTTCTCTCTTTTTAAAAAAAATCCTATTGTATTAGCTAGGTTTTCCAGTATGATGATGAATAGGAGAGGTGAGAGCAGACATCTTTGCTTGTTCCTGATCTTAGTGGAAAAGCTTAGAGTTTTTCATAATTAAATATAATATTATCTGTAGGTTTTTGTAGATTTTTAAAATCAAGTTTAGGAAGTTCCTTTTTATTCCTAGTTTGCTAATAGTTTTTTTTTTTTTTTAAATCATGAATATGTGTTTGTCTTCATCAAATACTTTTTCTGCGATCTGTTGATATCATGATATATGATTTTTCTTTTTTATCCTGTTGATGTGATGATTATATTAACTGACATTGAAGTGTTGCAACAGACTTGTATACCTGATATAAATCTCACTTGGTCATGATGTACAATTCTTTTTACACATTTTTTAATTCAATTTACTAATTTTTTTTGAGGATTTTTGCATTTATGTTTGTGAGAGATATTGATCTGTAGTTTTCCTTTCTTGTAATGTCTTTGTTTGGCTTTGGTATTAGGGTAATGCTGGCCTCATAGAATGAGTTAGGAAGTATTCCCTCTGCTTCTCTTTTCTGAAAGAGATTAGAGAATTGGTATAATTTCTTCTCTAAATATTTAATAGAATTCACCATTGAGCCGATCTGGACTTGGTGCTTTCTGTTTCGTAAGGTTATTAATTGTTGATTCAATTTCTTTAATAGATACAGGCCTACTCAGATTGTCGATTTCTTCTTGTATGAGTTTTTTTGAATTGTATATTTTAAGGAATTGTACTATTTCTTGTAAGTTACCTAATGTGCAGGCATAGAGTTGTTCATGATATTCCTTTATTATCCTTTTAATGGCCTTTCTTTCATTTCCAATATTAGTAATTTTTGTCTATTCTCTTTTTTTCTTACATAGCTTGGCTAGAGGTTTCATCAATTTTATTGATTTTTTTCCAAAGAACCAGCTTTTAGTTTTATTAATAGTCTCTATTTATTTCCTATTTTCAATTTCTGTAGAGGGTTAGAATTCTTGATTCCCATTTGACTTTTAGAATAGGGTTTTTAGGTAATGCATGTATGGGACAAAAGTCCTCGATTAAGGGACAAAAGTCCACAGCCAGCAGGCAAAAGCCTATATAATCAATTCTAATCAAGTATATGTTGATTCTCTGTTGATTTTTATATAGGGTTTTTAGGTAATGCCTGTATGGGACAAAAGTCCTTGGCTAGAGGACAAAAGTCCTTGGCTAGAGGGCAAAAGCCCATAGCTAGTGGGCAGCAGCCCATTGAATCAATTCTAATCACTGTTTAGGGATGGGATTATGTACTTGATTATTTAACATACTGATTGTTGTTAAAAGATGTTGAAAGAATTGCTGTAGGGAAAAA
>NW_007731818.1:104545-127579 GCF_000696425.1 Galeopterus variegatus | reverse complement strand
TCCTTCTACTAACAGAGGAGTTGCTGAGGTGCAGTCCCTTTGGGCTTCTTATTGCATTCATATTGCTTTGAGCAATCTTCCTTGTGTCTCCATTACACAGTGAGAAGTATAACAAATTTCTTTGAGTTCTGCTTTAATTTTTACTATATCTATTCCTGTTCTTTGGATTAAACTGCGTTTCTCCTTCCAGTTCCCTAAGGTGGAAACTTAGATTATTGATTTTAGATCATTATTCTTTTCTAATGTAGTCATTCAGTGCTATAAATTTCCCTTTAAGCACTGCTTTTGCTGCATCTCACAAATTACCATAAGTTGTGCTTTCATTTTCATTTAGTTTGAAATATTTTAAAATTTCTCTTGAAACTTTTCCTTGGACCTATGTGTTATTTGGGTATTTATTGCTTAATCTCCAAGTATTTTGGTATTTTCCAGCTATCTTTCTGTTATTGATTTTTAGTTTAATTCCATTGTGGAATTGAGTGCATACATTGTATGATTTCTGTTTTAAAAAAATTTTAATTAGTGTTTTATGGCCCAGAATGTGATCTATCTCAGTGAATGTTCCCTGTGAGCTGGAGAATGTATAATTTGCTGTTGTTGGACAATGTGGTCTATAGATGTCCATTATATCCAGTTGATTGATAGTACTGTTGAGTCCAACTGTGTCTTTATGATTTTCTATCTGTTATATCTGTCATTTACTTGTAGAGGATGCTGAACTCTCCAGCTGTAATAGTGGATTCATCTATTTCTTCTTACAGTTTTATCAGTTTTGCATTACTTATTTTGATGTTCTATTGTTAGGCACATACACATTAAAGATTATGTCTTCTTGGAGAATTGACCCCTTTATCATTATGTAATGTCTCTCTTTGTCCTTCATAATATTACTTGCTCTGAAGTTTGCTTTGTTTGAAATCAATATAGCTATTTCAACTTTCTTTTCATTAATGTTGGCATGTATATCCTGCTCTGTCTCTTTACTATTAATCTGTATTTATATTTAAAGTGTTTTTTTTTTTTNCCATCCCTATATAGGATCCGAACCCGTGGCCTTGGTGTTATCAGCACTGCACTCTACCGAGGGAGCCACGGGCTGGCCTAAAACCACACTTCTTTTCTTTTTTTTTTTGAGACCGGCCACACTGCGCTCAGCCAGTGAGTGCCCCAGCCATCCCTATATAGGATCCAAACCCATGGCGGGAGCGCTGCTGCGCTCCCAGCGCCGCACTCTCCCGAGTGTGCCACGGGCTTGGCCCCCTTCTGTTTCCTTTTGATTCTTTCTTAGAGTTTCCATTTCTCTGCTTACATTATCTATTCCTCCATGTTATGCACTTTCTCCATTGGAACTCTTAGCATCACAGTTATTTAAAATTCTTGGTCTGATAATTCCAACACCTCTGCCACATCTGAGTCTGATTCTGATGCTTGCTCTGTGTATTCCAACCATGGTTTTTTTTTTTTTTTTTGTCTTTTAGGATGCCCTATAATTTCTTGTTGAAAGCCAGACATGATGTATTACATAAAAGGAACTGAAGTAGATAGGCCTTTTGTCTGAGGGTTTAGGTTTTTTGGCTAGGAGTTAGGCTGTGCTTACTATTTGCTGTAGGTCTAGGTATTGAAGGATAAAGATTCCTGTGGTATCTTTGGTTTTGTCTCCCCTGTTTTTTTGGTTCCCCTAGGTCTGAGACATGCTGCAGTTGTATTCCCTATTTATTACACAAAAGCACTAGTGACGTCGTGGTAGATGTGGGGGGAAGGTAAGTGTTCTACAGTCCTATGATTAGGTCTCTGTCTTTTACTGAGCCTGTGCCCTGGGCTCTGACCTTTGTAAGTGCTCATCAGTGCCTCCTCTCTACCTTGGGCAAGACAGGAAGGCTGAGAGGGGCTGGCAGTGGGTATTTCCGTTTCTCCAGGTAAGTTAGACTCTGGTAAGACCCAAGTCTGTTAGGGTCTGGTGAAACAGTTTCCCTTGAGGACAGGCCTTTATTAAGGTGAACAGAGTGCTCTGGGTGTATTACAAAATGATAACTTTTCCCCTCCCCCTGCTGGAAACACGAGGGGATTTTCTCTGTTCTATACCCTGAGACCTTGTTGAGCTCCTGGAGTTAAAACTCACAAAAGTGATTGGATCCCCTTGGAGTTTTTCATCTCTCAGGTTTATCCACGTTGAGCCTCCAAATTTATCAATTTCAGTTCAGGTTTTCCTCTGTTGGTGCTGGTTCCTGCAAAAGTTTCAGTTTCTGGGCAGTTGTGGTGCTCTGTATCCACCTGTTATCTCTTGAATTTTGGGGGCAGAGGTTTGTCCTGTAACATCAGTTTTCTGATGGACCTAAAAAGAGTTGTTTGTTTTCAGTTTGTTCAGCTTTTTTCTCATTGTGAGGACATAAGTCCTTACATTCTGGATGAGAAACTGGAAGTTGTCATGTATCTGTCTCTTGAGTTTTACTTAAAGGGTTCTATGAATCAAAAGTTTTCTTGTAAGGACTTAAAATGAATAGCATATTACTTTTTTTGCACTTTTACTGACTTCTGGGAAGACAATGTTAAATCACATGTGGGTGAAAGAACACAGTTTTCAATGAAATGCTAAGTAAATTAAAACTTTTATTGAAAGATTATAGTATTAAAAAAGAAAAATATATATAAAGCTTTCTTTTTGCTAGTTCTAAGTGTTTTATAGAAAGAAATACAGTATGTTAAACACTAACATATTAGATATGTGTTCTTAATGCAGTTTCTTAACTGAAAACTTTCTTAAATCATGATTGTAATTGAGTGAGTTAAACAGAAAAGATTTGTGAATGGGCTGTTTCCTAAATAGTCCTGTTACACTAGTATGCATGTACTTCTTAACCAATTGTATATAACCCACTGGAGAAAATTAGAAAATGGTTTTATCAGTTCTACTAGAGACCTTTTCCTTCACCTTTCCTCTTCCATCATCTCACCTCAAAATTTCACTGAGTTCAGGGTAGGTTAAGGGAAGATAGCAGTATGGAAAAATGCATATTGTGAGAAACACAGTCCACGACAACCACTGGGGGTGGGGTGTTGCTGTTGAATATGAGTGGTCTTCCTCGAGGGCTTTCTTCACACTTCCCTGGAGGACTGGAGAGCAACACTCCAAGAGGAGCCACCTACATTGTCCTTGCTACAAAGCAGAAAGAAGGCAGGGGAGGCCATGGGACAATAGAAATTCTTAATCAGGGTATTGAGACCTGCTATCAATAGTCAAGAGAAGAAAGCGTTGGCACAGTTAACCGAGTGGGTGGAAGAAAGGGAGCAATTTCTTAACCAGAGTAGTGAACAATCCAAATTCACCTCCGAGGACATGGCTCATGTGGTTAGTGGGCAGCTTGAGGCTTGGTGGTAACTGGAGCCCCACTTTTCCTCCTGGGTGTCACACCGTCAAGACAACATCCAGCCCTGTCTCACGGGAGTCTGGGTCTGTACAGTCCATACAACAAATCTGACGTATGTCTCTTTCCATTGCAACTCAAAAGAGCGTAAAACAACCATTAAATACTGCAGTATTTATTAATTTTAAACTCATTTAAATCTATGCCATTTTTGTATACATATTAAATCTGTAGCTTTCATAAATGTCCATTTTTTCTTAATATATAGAGAAATTGAGGATATTTCAACAATGAAATATATTAATGGAGGAAGAGTTTAATTTTTTTCTGGATAAAATTCTTTGGTTTATATAATTTTTCTGAGTTTAAAATAACATGAGAATTCACTCCAATAAAAAGTAAACATTACTTTTCTCCAAAAATTTAATTGTAGAACTATTTACAGGAGGTGAACATCAGCAGTTACAGATATCAAATAAAAGAGGCATTGTCCTAGAAGAGTTATGGAAAAAATGGTGAGCACATTTTTCTTACAGTCCGCTGAGAGTGAAAAAGTCATGGAAAAAAATAAAACAAAAACAAACAAACAAACAAACAAACAAAAAAAAACCCCAGAACTATAAACAATCCTTAAATGCTTTAAAGTAATGACCAACATTCTGATAAAAAGTTAACAAGAAGCAAGAGATTGTTGTGGGGATGAATAGCATACTGTACATTCAGATTAGGTATCCTGCATGCTACTAAATAGAATTTATCAAAAGAAACATAAAAGCATGAGAAAGAGAATTACATAAAATGGTTTAATTCCACTGAAGTGTAACTTTGTACAGAAGAATATTTGGCACTCTGTTCATCCTCATTGTTGATATGATTTCATATGTATATTCACTTATATATATATTTATATACTTTTTAAAAAAAGACTTTAACTAAACAGCTAGTTTCCTGGTTCTAACATTCCTTGAATTTCTATAGGAGGCATTTAATTTACTCCTTAGGCCACACCTGGGTATTTTGGTATGTAGGATGGAGGGTGGGGGTTGAGTCACGTCTGTCTACAGGAATGACCTGTACAAGAAAGTGGTTTATCATTTGGAAATGAGTTTGAAATTAGCCTGGGTCTTACTACTTGTCAGGGGAAACTTTTCTGAATTCAGCAAACCAGCTAGAAAGTGGAGTGAGGGAGACATTCGTGCTGAGCCCTTTGAAAGTGATATGGTCTCATTATTAAAATGACTGGGGCTGGGTCATGGCAGTTATTAGGGGTAAATCAGAGAATGGGTGAGTGGCTTCCATAAGGTACCATAACCAAGCTTGGAGTTTCCTTTACTGTATTAGCAGACATAAACAGATACAAACTCTATGGAGACCACAATCTACTTGAAAGAGATAAATCTGTACTTGAATTTGTACAAGAAACCTGGCATCAATCTTTTTCTTATCACCTCTCCTCCATTGAGTACATGAAAGCTTGGACACCCAAGTCTTTCAGATTTGGAATAAGCACCAGTGATGAAGGGTCACATAAAATCTAAGAAAGTAGGGAGGTAAACCTCTGTTACCTTAGTTTGTGTATATACAAAATCTTTTAAAAAGTAGTTTTATAGTAGGTAACTAATACTTCCTTGCAAGAAGTCATCTGTCAGCTGTTTAGATTGAAACTTGAAATAATTTCTTTTAATGCTGAATAAAAATGCCAGGGGAAGGACAGCAATTCATAAAATTATGGACTTTTTTCAATATGGCAAGGATGAAAAAATGTTTTTTTCCTTGGAGCATTCCCATGGACCACTTCCGCAGTCCCTAAAGTGTAAAGTTGAATAATAATGAAAAGCTGGAATTAGAGGGGTAGATCTCACAGGACTTTTGGCAATTTTGGTCAGTATGTCTGATTCTGTTCCTGGTACACCCCCCCCCCCCCCCCCCCCACCCCCCCCTTTTTTTCTTCCAAATTTTTTTTTTTTTTTCTTCAACTTTTTTTTTTTTTTTCTTCAACTTTTTTTTTTTTTTTCTTCAACTTTTTTTTTTTTTTTCTTCAACTTTTTTTTTTTTTTTCTTCAACTTTTTTTTTTTTTTTCTTCAACTTTTTTTTTTTTTTTCTTCAACTTTTTTTTTTTTTTTCTTCAACTTTTTTTTTTTTTTTCTTCAACTTTTTTTTTTTTTTTCCCGGGCCCCCCCCCCCCCCCCAAGCACTCACTTTTCTACTTCCAAATTATTTTTTTTTCTTCATCAGAAATTTAGTCTAATATCTCTTCCCTTCAACTAAGAAGATGCTGAGCTTAAGTAATGATGAAAACGTGACCTAATTTCAGTTGATGCTTGGTTCTTGTTCTTGGAAGCTTCTAGAAACACTTGAACTCAGAGCCAGAAGAAAAGGAGAATGCTCCTTGTGGTTATTTCTCCATTTTCAGAACTTCAAGCAGCTCGTTTTCTGTCTCCTGCCGAGCCAAGACAGTATTGCACAGAAAGTCTCACTACTGCTGCCTCTGGTGGCCTTGATAATCTTTGAGATATTCATGACCTGCTTGACTTTTGTAAGCATCCCTCACAGAGCGGGAGGACAACATGCAGGAAGAGGATGAGGGCACATAATCCTCACAATAACTCACACTTCTACCACCTGTTCCCAAGGAGCTCACAGGACTTTACAGCCAGCATTTTATTAATCCTCACAATACGTCTGTGGGGGAGACAAGGGACAGGAACTATAACCCCCACTTTATAAAGGAGAAAACTGGGACACGAAGGTAAGTTACTGGCTGATGTATGAATAAAAGCAAGTTGTTTGACCCAACTGCCTAGAACTTTCTGGCAACTTATTTATTTCCAAAATATTCTGGGCCACTTTGTTCTCATGGGCCGTTAGCCCGAACTGTCAAAGGATGCTCTTTCCTTGAGCAGTTCGCTCACTGCTCACACTCACTGCGACTTTCAACAAGCTAACAGTGACAAGATGGACCTCTTGTGAAGGCACAGGGACCTGACTTGACCACACATGTTGTGTTTTATAGCAGATGGTGCAGGGAGCTAAATGGAGCAGATTGCATTGCTCTAGCCCACGTAGTTAAAAATGCTTACTAACAAGAAACTGCTCATTGTGTCGATCTCTTAAGTGTGTGGCTTTATATTTTATTTTCAAGTTTTGGAACCCTATATTTGACCCAACCCTACAGAGAAGTACAAATGAATACTCAGATAAAAACAAGAGAACCCTCAGAAAGTTCCAAGGGAGTATAGTTTGAAAACCACAGTCAAACTACCTTATTAATTTTTGCAGTAAAAAGATAAAAAAATTCAAGCCTTGAGAAAAAGATGTCTGGGAAATGAACACTCATGGAATATGTGGAGTTTAGTTATTTAGGCCTACTTTGGGGGAACTTGCTTCTATGCTTGCAGGCAGGACTATTCCAGTTTTCCCAAGTGTGGGACCAATGCAGTATCGACTGTTCCAGGTAATGCTTTTACACTCATGTTGGGACATAACCTCTTACAAGTTTCCTGTTGCCTCTCCCTCCAACCTTCATGAGGTCTCCACTGTTGTAAGCAATGATAGTCCTGCTGGTGACTGTGGTCGGCCCAAGCGATTCAGACATGGCACATGGGACCTTCTGTCCATTAGAATGTTCTGGTATTCTGATATTCCTGGCCAAAACATCTCACACGTGAGCTGTGCCTCCCTTAAAATGGTCCATTGACTTCTAAATCCTCAAGGCCACAGGAGGGCTGGTTTGAATTTGATCCCACCCCTCCTTGCCACCAAAAGGTTTGGCCCAAGTCAGACAGCTATTCCAAGAGAGCGTGTTCTACTGTCACCACAGGCACTTCAACCACGTCTATGATGTTACTTTACACCCAGTGAAATTCCATCCTGGATGGGGTTGGATGGTGCTACGAGGATGTAACAAGAACAGTAGAGATGAGTGAATATACAAAGGCAGGACCTTTTAACTAAAGCGGCAGAAACAGTGGTTACTTAATATGGTATTGCAAAGGCAAAACTCAAGACAGTGTGAACAGGGACACACACCTCAAGAGAAATGATCCAAACCCATGTCTTCATGTGTGCCGGAACTGTGTTGTCTTCTAATCATTAGTTTGGCCACTTCCGTAAAAGCCAGCAGGAAGACAGTCCCTCTCCTTCGCGGGTCACTGATTTTGTGATATATTTATTTTATGTTTTTTAGAGACAACCTTAAATGTAATTTGTATCTTTTTCTAATAATCCTTTCTATTCAATGCTTGAAGTCTTTAGAATTGATCAGGAGTTGAAGACATTGACAATATTTCCTCAAACAAAAATGTGATTTTTTGGTATCATACAACAGTTCAATTCCTTATATACCATTCTAGGATGGTGATACAAATTTGCTGAGAAAAGTGTGGTAACAACTGTCACTGATAACAACTAGTTTTACTTCAAACACAACAATAGAAAGTGAAGATGTATGAGGTGAATTACATTGAAAGCATCATTGTTAACAACTGCCATTCTCCTTTTCCGGGTTTTGTTAAACTTTAGGGTCCTGTTTATTATACTTGTGTTTCGTTTTTGAAAGCTAACTAAAAAGTTAACTAAAGCTTCAGCACAGCAATGTCAATTTGTTGGCTATGAGAAAAGTGATTTCTAAAGGAGTATTTGAGTTTCACCAGTTATTAGGTGTATCTTCAGGGAATATAGGTATGTGGTTATAGAGAACATCATACTTTCTTTATACTCATGTTCTAGGACATTATGCATTATTATTTTCAATGATGTTCTCAAATCTATGTATAATCTTTTATTAAAATATACTTTAAATGTGATGAAATGATCACGAGTGCTCTCTATTATGCATCTGATGGAAGTGACTGAAATAAGCTAGCCTGAGTGAGTGACACAAGTATCGTAACCAGTTTTATTTTTCTTTACATGTACAACACATAAACATGGCTTATCTTCTGCGTTTCATGATAGAATGTCACCTATATGAGAACTGAATATATTGCACTTAGTCATGTAACATAAATGGGTAACATTCCATCGGATCTAGCAGCAGGTATCCCTTTTACCATTGAGTAATCTTTGGAACATGTTGGACCAGACAGGGGTACGTACACATCTACCACCTCAAGTCAGTGACCACAGTACAATTCAGTGGTAGGTTAATTTGCTCACCCGGGGATGGTTTAGGCCAAGACTTTTGGGGATTGTAAGGTAAAAATGAGTATACAAAACATAAATGAATCCAAATCCAGCGAATTCTTTCGTTCAAGTTGGGATCATAGAATCTGGGATGTAAGACAAATTGTCTAATTTTACAATTTGTTTTTATATGTTTTGTACACGTTCAAAGAAAAGAGAGAAAACACATCAGCTGCCAGTAGATATGTGTAGGTGGCGTGGATGTAGTATTCATTTTACATTTCCCTAACTAGGAGTTTACATTGACTTTGCTTTTCTGTGGTTATTTCTACCTAGCAATTCATCTTAAACAATACATCATTTTAAAGTCTAAAATGCCAATACTTGTGAATACATTTGCTTTTAACATAGTAGAGTGGATATAGGAAGAAGCATCATTACTGTACACTAAGGATTTAGATATTTATTTAGGTAGAAAAATGCTTTGAATATTCTGGGGAATTCTATAAATATTCATTTATAGAAGAATATTTCAGGGAATTTTTTTTCTTTTTTGCATTTTTCAAGGATATACATTCGTACTGATTTTTGCTTCCAAATATATTTAAGGCTGTTTGGTAAAATATATACCACATATGAGGCTCAATTTACAGGGTTTTGTTCTTACAGGGAATTCTTAACTACTCAGGTTAAAAAAGTAAAACTTTGAAGCTAAACATGCTTTAATATCAACTGTGTTCCCAGTGAACCCCATGCTCAGTGGAATGCAGAATATGAGGAAAAGGAAAAGCTGCAGTCTAAAGAATGCCCCAACTGTGCAACTACATCCCTGAATGCTCTTGATAACTTATCAGGCTGCAGAGGAAGCTGGGTACATTTTAAAGTGCAAATCAAGGTGAGAAAACAAAGTGCTACAGGGTAATCAAAAGCTGTTCTGCCTCTAAGTGCATGGTTTTTAAAGCAGCGGGAAGGAAGACCTGGTGTTTGGGTGGAAACATCTGTCTTAAACTGCAGTCCTGCTTTTACCTTGAGTAATAGTGAGAACTCTGAGACTGGGATCAAATGGATAAATATGATAGAGTCTTCCTCTGAAGACACGTCTGAATTGTGACCCAAAGTCATGCTGGAACAATGATCACTGCATCTAAATTTAATTATACACACAAAAAGCCTATTAGAGTCCTTCCTACTTTTTTTCTGGTGCCAATCAGAGTCATTTTCCACAGCTGGAAATAACAATATACGACCTTTTTCTCCCTTCATGTCTAACACAGGCAAGAAATACATTCTTGACTTTAGCAATACTGCATAGGACAAAAGAATTCTGGAAAAATACAACATTTCTTCTTTACCATTTAAGCTGAGATATACTTACCACTCACATTCATATTTCTTAAACTTTTTACAACAGCACAAGTGTCATTTTAAACAAGCAAACTTTTTGTTTTTGTTTTGTTTTTTTTTAAGGATACCCTGCAAAATCAACTAATAGAGCATTTTGAGAATATATATACATATATAAAAAAACACACAGAGCATAAATGGTGCAACTTAAAGAAAAGTTAAAGAAAACGGTGTGTAGTATTTTAAGTTACAAACGAATAAAAAATACGACTATTTCATAGAAGAACAATTTTTTTCTCTTTATACTCCCAGCCTTTTTTAAGGCTTTGATCTCTTTTCATGCATCACATCCTTGGGGGAACATTCAGCTTATTTTTGAATGTGTAGATGCTGTGCTGGATATTTTTAGTGGGTTCAGACATGTAATCCCCTGGGTGTTTGGAGAACCACATGGTAGGGAGTTTGGTGGTTGGAGAGACCACTTATCACCATAAACTGGACGCAAGGAACCTAGTGTTTTCTATCGTGACAAGAGGACTGGGATAGCAGAGATGGGCAGATGGGTCAACTGCACTCAGGGAAAAGCCACTTAAGGTTAAACTGGGGAGACGGGTCTTTCTTTCCTGCCCTTCAAGTTGTAGCACCTTCCGCCTGGGTTGTCTAATGCCTCTAGGGAGTGGCGAGATGCACCCATTTATAGTTATTTGTTATTCTTACCTCTAATTATCACACAATTTATAAAAATATAAATAACAAAATGTCAGCTGGGTTCCATCTCCAGAGGTGTTCTTGAAGTCCTCTGAGAACGAGGAGGAGAAGTTTGTCTCACCAAGCCTATCCCGCAGAGCTGACTGTAAGTCAGGCCATCAATATAAAACAACAACAAAGCCGTTCTCCCGGGCTCAGCCAGCTCTGGGAAGTCCAGAGCGTTCGGTTCAGAGCTGACTGTAAGTCAGGCCATCAATATAAAAAAAACAACAACAAAGCCGTTCTCCCGGGCTCAGCCAGCTCTGGGAAGTCCAGAGCGTTCGGTCTGTCTGGGGTACAGAGAGCACAGAGCGGGCGGGCTCGGGGGAGGGAGTGGGGCGACAGTGACCAGGTAGGCAGCAAACTGCACAAGCATTTGTTAGAAGGAAAGGCAGGCGCGGGCGCGCTCAGAGCCGGGTCTGGGCCTCGGGGATGTAGATCTCGATGCTGTCGGCGCGCTCGGTGGCCGAGCTCTGGCGGAACGAGGCGGCCCTCTTGGCGGCCATGAGGCGTCTCCGGGCTTCTTGCCTTTGTCTGTCGGGCAGGTCGAGAGACTTTTCTCTAGTAATAGGAAATTTTCCTTTGGGGGGCTTCTTTGGTATTGGAGGGGGGACCTTTCGTTCTTCCTGTAAAGCATCACAAGTCAAAGTTGGCGGGTGGTCAGAGCAGAGAAGCAGCAGCGCTGCCCCTAGTGGCGCTGGACGCCGGTGCACGCTTTGTGACTGCGACTGCACTGTGACCTGACTCGTCTACTCAACTTGGCCCTGGCCCTGGACTCCCGTGGTGACAGCTTTGCCTTTTGCATAGTATGTACTTTTTATAAGCTCCCTCAAACTCCTCAAAGGGGACAGAGGAGTTTACGATAGTGTTTATAAATAAAAAAATAAATTCTGCACATTGACATCTCACGTCTCTGAGTTATTTTCACATTGTTGCTGGATTAGCACTACCTTATTCCTATACTTCCCAAAGCCCTATGTCATCTCTGAGCGTTGGCGAACACCTAAAAGCCAAGCTCTTGGGCATCATGAGTAGTCTGGAAGCTGTCACTTGACAGCCTTACTACATGCTGCAGTCTTTCCAGCAGACGCCAGGATCCCAAGTATGCTCACGAAAACCATCTTACATGGACAGGTGTCCCCGGGAATTGGCCAAATTCTCTATTATTGGCCTAAAAACCCATTCACATTAATAGTATATATACAAGAATATCATATATATAATGATTTTTCATTTTCTTGGTTAAAAGGATGCAAGTAATTATTTCTGACCCTTAGCTCATGCTTTCAAATAAGACACACTAAAATACGACCATGCCTTTTTCAGAAAAATATATTTCACAATTCTGCAGCAAGTGCGGATGCAAGTAATTATTTCTGACCCTTAGCTCATGTTTTCAAGTAAGTCACACTAAAATACGACCATGCCTTTTTCAGAAAAATATATTTCACAATTCTGCAGCAAGTGCAATACATAATGCTTGCAACTGTTCCAGTGAAATGTCTGTATCCACAGCTGTTTTGTGTTGTGTTAATGTTGTTTCTATTTAACAAAGCTGGATCTGTCTTCTGATTCTGCTTTCTAATGGAGTTACGATAGGAATTTCTGAATAGCCATTATTTCCTTCTCAGGAAAGGACACACTACAGAAGGAGCCAGAATCACTTTCCTTTTCTATCTATTTAACAAAGCTGGATCTGTCTTCTGATTCTGCTTTCTAATGGAGTTACGATAGGAACTTCTGAGTAGTCATTATTTCCTTCTCAGGAAAGGACACACTACAGAAGGAGCCAGAATCACTTTCCTTTTCTAAGCAGATATCTAGTTGTTGGGGCCAGAAAACACCAAGATCCCACATCTGTGTCTTTCTCCTTTCAGCCTCTCCCCCAAATCCAAAGGGAGCCAGACGTGTTTGGGCACTGGGGGAAAAGGAACAGCTATGTAAGAACAGGGTGGACACCTGTGGCACTGCCCTGATGGCCATAAGAGTGTTTTGATAAGAAGACTGTCTTGGTGTCTGAAATTTTGTTTCCATGGCTTATTTTGCAATGACTTAGGCCAGAACCAATGACTTTCTTTTGACTTGACATGCATCTAAAACAATGGGGTAATTAATTTACCGAAATGTTTAGCTATTTAAAAATGTAATTCCTACATTAAGTACATGACTGTATTTACTTATCTCTTTCCTCTTGGTAGCCTCTGAAATATGGAACTGTAAGAAATATGCATTAACATTTCATGCAAGAGTCCCCCTTTTAAAGGGGCTTAAAAGTCTCCAGGCATGTGCAGTACAAGAGGGTAGACCAGATGGCCTTGCGG
Source organism: Galeopterus variegatus (assembly GCF_000696425.1). Lineage (NCBI taxonomy): Eukaryota > Metazoa > Chordata > Mammalia > Dermoptera > Cynocephalidae > Galeopterus > Galeopterus variegatus. The sequence continues at coordinate 114,680 of NW_007731818.1, read as the reverse complement.
AGCTGCAGCACTCAGAGTTTTAAGAAATGTGTTCAGAAGAGACAGGGTCTACTCTTTAGGACTCAGAACCTCAGTTATGTTAAAGAGCGGCTCACTTTTTAAACTGGGGAGTTCTATATCCTCAGCAAGAAACTGTTTTCATTTTGAGCGTCATTCTCTATGTATAGCCTACACAGATGGGCTTATATTAGCTTTCTATTACTGAAGAATGAAAACTAGGAAGGATTATTGCATACATTTGGACTAACTTAAGTTCCATTTTAGTATTTTCACTTGGGATCGTCACTTATTACCTCCGTCACTTCCAAAGCACAGATGACTTGGACTTGCTTATGTCCCATTCATGGCTTGTGTGTACCATATACTTTCCCACGCCCCCTTGCCTGTTGTCTGTGGTAAGGGAGAACTTGTTGGTTGCTGGAGGTGGCATCTGTGGTGTCTAGCCTAGAACTACACTAGCTAGCCAATGGCATCTTTTGGGGAGAAGTAGATAATAATGATGACCTGCACTGTTTTTCATCCTAATCATTCAGACATATAGCCTCAGCTTTGCATTAAATACCACCGCCCAAAAGTATGATGGATTAATTTCTCTATCATTTTATTTTAATTGATAAGGTCTGTCTAGAAGAATTAGATTATGATTACTCAAAACTTCTCTAAAATGTGTAAGAAAATCAATGTATTTATTGCCAACTCAGACCTATTTACTAGCTCTATTGAAGATGATATCATCATGGAAGAAGTGAAATCCCAGGATTCACATTTAATGGACATTGTTAGCCTATTTTAAAGACTGAGATTGATTGATCTATAGGAAGATTACATCATCAAACTGTTCAATAAGGTAAAAATGTTGCCCCTAGACATACAACTAGAAGGCATATTTGAAAAGGCGACAGTCATTATAACCAGACCTAAAACTACCTCTGGGGGAGATCATTTTAATAGTCCAAAGGTTTGGTGAAAATTCAGAGGCTAGATCCCTATAGGAAACGAGACTATAGATGTACGTGTGATTTTGGCTTGTGTCCCTCTGAACTGTCTATATGCAAGAGATATAGGAAGAAAGATACCGTTGCTTACTATACATGCCCAAGACTTCAATTCCACCCCAGTTTGTGCACATGTGTGAATTTGAAAATTTGACACTGTGTTGCTAACTGAAGACTGGGAAACCCATTATCATGTAGCATTTCGAGACCATTTCTGCCATTGGATTAGATGCTGGGAAGCCAATGGATAGCAGTTTGCAGGGAAGTTGCTCTGTATGGGCATACTCACCTTTCTTTCTGGTGACTCTATTATCTTCCAGTCATTGAGCTTCAGCTGGTGCAGCTCATCAAACTTCATGCTGACGTCCTCGATGGAAAGCTGCAGCATGTCCCAGTACCCAGCTAGGTCCTGGGACGTTGGTCTCGGCATGGCGCTGGGGTCCTGTGAATACATGCAGGGAATTTAGAGCCATGAGAGTCTCCAGCTGGCAGAAGGCTGAGGGAGGCTGCTTTTCCCATGTGTGCGTTTCAAGAAACTGAATTAGGGAGAAGCCCGGCCAATTCAAACACTGACACAAATATTTGGGAAGGCTCACGGTGATTCAGTAATAGTTTACTTTAGCACAAGTATTTGATGACGGTTTAAAAATATGTAGTACATCAGTTCATGGTTCCATTTTGAAAATTCTGGGAACGGTGGCAAATATGAAAGTTTTTAAACGCTTGCCAGTTCATAAAAGCAAGAGAGCCATGTGTTTGGGGTCACCTGTGGATTATTCAGAAGGGATAGGGGCTACCTGGGTCTGCCATGTACTGGCGGTGGCGTAGTGGTGAGGGGATGGGCTTGGCAACAGTTCTATCTCTGATGGATCTTAGGTCTAATTCTGAAGGCCATGGATGCCTTACAAATGTAATGTATATTTAGCTTACTCCTATGTAGAGAGAGGACAGGTGAGTAAATCTCCTGAAGGAACAGAACCACTGACAGGTTCCCACACTCAGAAGGTCCAGGTGATGCCACCCAGCCACAGACTGGCAGCCCATGGGCCTAATGTGGCCCACAGACGTATTTTGTTTCTGTGAACAGTGCCTGGTATACCAGGGTACTTCAAAAAGCTTGTGGAAAAACAGAATTAAAAGATAATATGAATCTTTCTGTGAACTTTTCGAAGACCACTTGTATATAGTTTCCACTCATTGCCTACAATTAAAATTGAATGACTCTTCCGTGTGTGGCTCCCTTGATTCGCTGGAGGGCTATCCCAAATTGGTAGCCTTAAACAATCAGAGAAATTTCTGGTAAGTAAACATTGATCTGAATTTGCTTAAAATGTGCACTTTGCAGCTTACTCATCAGTAGTTCACATTAAGCATAACATGAACTTTTATTTGCTTTGGTTTAAAATCCCTTTAACCTGTTTTGACATCCATTTCAGAATGATTCCTTTTTGGTCCCCATCCCATTCTCTCCTACACAACCTGATGGCACTGCGGCGGTGGTCAGAGGGTTTGTGTGTGACAGCCTGCGCTTCCCCACCGCAGGAGGACTGGCGCTCAGAGCAGGCTTACGCTCCGTGAGCCACAGGAGGGCACTCGCGGGCTGTCCAAATGCCAGCAGGAGCGGTGCCCGGGTATCGCGGGATGGGTTCCTTTAAGGAGCCCCTGGGGAGGTCGCACTCATTTGCGTTGATCCTGAATTCAACCTCAACTTGTGAAGAAAACCCAAACATCTTGCAGGCAGGGCCACATTCTGCACTGAAGTCGGAACAAGACGCCTGCTGAGCTGCACCTGCCACGGGAGGGCTAGGCTGGGTGTGGGGGCTTTCTCACCCCCAAGGAGGCATCATTATAGATGCCATTGAGTTACTAAAGGAGGGTCTGCATGTCTTTCTTCTGGAAGACTTTACAGATACGAGGAACTTGCTCTCTTTTCATCGGTTTAGACAGGATGGTGTCTGAAGCTGTGGGAAGAAAGCCAAATGGCTTCTCCTCCCACGCTTCAAAGAGAAAACCTAAAGGAGCGTGCTTGGTGGTGTTGCTGAGGCTCCCATGACTCGAGAGTAGATGCTTGTCTTCACCTGTCACTCCACCAGTCTGACAAAACAACTGTCCTTTGGGCTTGTCTCAGATGACAGGCCATGGCTGCATTGCTATAACTTGGCATAGTAAGGATTTGGTTTTATGTCTTCTGTTGTTTTTTTCTGGGCAGGGGGGTGAGGATGGTGATTGCATTTGTACCCACTGGAAATTCAGATAACCTGATATGTTTATAATTTTTTTTTTAATGTCGATGGTGTGCCATGCCATTCCCTCTCCCCCAGCTAAGTAATGCGGGGCCACATATCCTTGTTAAATCACAGTCACTTAAAATTTATATGGCTCCCTGGCCCTGACATCTAGAGTCCATTTGATGAGAACTTCATTGCCCATGTTCTGGTGTGCAGCATTTCTCTGCATGTCAGTGGTGTGCTTGGACATGCACACCTCCGTGGACCTTGTTAAACTGCTGAGTCAGACTCTACAGGTCTGAATGAGATTCTGCATTTTTAACAAGCTTTCTGGGGACGCCACACTGCTGGTCCCACAGCACAGGAATCAAGCTATAAGTTTCTGGGGAGATTATTTTTTATGCTAGTTACATAATGAGTCACCTATACATCTCACCTTGAAGAATGACTACACTACAGAATGTGTAGTCTGTCCTAAATATCTGGGTGGGGTCCTGACATTTCCTAGGGTCATTTCCTTGACTTAAAGCTTACTTACCTCCCTAAAACTTCCAGCAACTGGCGATGCTACTTTACACCATGGACAACCTTGCTTTAGTGAGCAAAGAATCTGCATACATTTTCAGCATTTCTCTCCTGCCAGGCCTGTTGCAGACATACTCCCCTCCTCATGCCAGTCTTCCCCAACAAATGTTTCAGAGCTTTTTTGTACTAATACTGAGTAGAACCCAAAAGAAAAGGAAGTAGCCAAGCCAGATATTTCAAAACTCAAAAGGGATCAAAGATATTAGAATGAATTATTTTAAGTCTAATATTAGACGCTTCTGGCAGAGAGAAAATGAACATTTTATAGGTGTGAGTACGTTCCTTTGACTATATGCAGGATGCTTTAGGTTGAGGTTGTTAAATCTTCCTCTGTTTCCCTTTTTAAATGTTGATTATAACTGTCAAAGGCGACATGTTGGTAACTTTTAACATTTTATGATGAATTTTAATGGAGTTAATTGTAAATTATTAGAGAAAACAAATTTTTTAGTGATCCTAATTACAAGACATGCATTGCCAGCTCTGATGTACTTGTGCTTCCTTTGACACAAGAACATCCTGTATATTCACATGTCCTTGCAAATGAGAGACCAAACAAAGCATAATCAAAACACCTGGCACCACTGTTACAGAGGCCTAGCAGAGACCCATGTGCATTTTACTGAAAATGTTTGCTCTGAAAGAAATCAAGTATGGATTGTAAAACAGCCTGTAAAGTGAATACTATTTAGCTACTTCTTATAAAATAAAGTGAATGCTTTCTTTAGTCAGATAAGAAAAAATATATATATGTATGAGGGCCTTCAAAAAGTTCCTGAAAAGATTTGTATTATTTTTTAATTCTATTTTTCCACAATCTTTTTGAAGTACTCTTGTATGCACATGTACCTGTGTGTAGGTAAGTATATCATATATACAAACATATATTAATATGTGTATATAAAAATATATGCATATATAAGTACATGTTAATATCTATATGAGGGTACTTCAAAAAAGTCCACAGAAAAATAAAATGAAAAGATATTATGAGTTTTTCCATGAACTTTCTGAAGCCTCCTTGAATATATATGGTTTTTCTTTCCCTTTGATTGTCAGGAAGAACTAAGCTTAATACCAACTGTATTAAGTGATCAAGTTCATAATGTATTTGTTTCGCTCCTGACTATAAAATTTAAAGGCTCAATTATTTCTAAAATTTCTTCTTAAATCTTTTTAAATGTACTTGTTTGTATGTTTTTATTCCCAGCTACCTCAGATCATTTTCTTTGTCACTTAGCCATAACAGCAATTTACTTTTCATCTCCTCTTCTTAGATTCTCCGGTAGAAAATTGAGCTGCAAAGGTACGATCTCATACCATGCTGCTGGAAATTCCAGTCTTCCTGCCCACTCCCTGCTCCCTGCTCCTCCAACCTGTCCCCTCTTGCAGCCTCAGCCTTGGTCGCTCCTTTAAACTAGGGCCCTGTAAAGTGTCCATCCCCAGAGCTGGGAAGTAGGTCCTATTTGTAGATTTATTCAGCATTAGGGAGAATGTATAAGATGGACACTCATCAGCTTGGTTGTAAGGAATCGAGGTTACTTGAGGACTCACTTACCATATTTTGTTGGCAAAGCCAATAAAATTGCTGGAATTTCTGAGACATGAGAAGCTGGGCACTCCCAACAGCACTCCTGATTTTACCGAGAACTGTTAAAAAAAAAAAAAAGTTCAAAACCAGGTCAACTAAAGAACAAGAGCAAAAGCATTACACAGAGGGAGTAAACCACAGGGGCACAGCCACTATCCCTTTTACTGAAGATTAGAACTTTGAATTGATTGTGGGGAACATGTCTGCTGTCTGAATTTTTCTTCCATCTTCTCCATTCCCGATTCATGAAGGGAATTCAAAGATGAACAAATGCCAACTATAAGGATATTATTCATGGGTCAGTACCACAGAAAGTGGCCTGTACTGCAGGGAGTTTTCCTTATTTTGGGCTTCAAGATTATTTTAGCTTTGATGTTCAGATGAGCTGGAAGATAGGGAAGCATGTGTGAATAAAAAGATCCTAACCACCTCCTCTTTTTAATGAACTCCTTCATGTGTTAGTGAACATTCTTAAGATGCCAATTCCTTAATTTTTAGAAAAACATTGATATCTGTTACCTCATTGGATTCAATTTAATAATGTTTAGTGGCAACTGTCGCATGGCAGCACTAAGAGATTTATATATGAAGAAGCTTTGTAGAAAGAGGTCACACAGGAGGATCATGACGACTCAGAAGACACTGCTTCTCCTCTCAGAGTTAGCCGAAGGGTCACGAGTTCCCGCAACATGCTCACACCAATTAGACTCGCCAATCAATTTATCCAGCATATTCATAATGTGGTGTTACACTTTTGAACATGCTGTGAGTAAGCATGCCACGGGTTTAATGAGGCATGAAGAGTCACTTTAATCTACAATTGATTCCTATCTTGTATAATTTTATTTGGCTAACCAATAGTATTTTTTTTTCAGAAGTAAACAATGAAGTTTTATTAATGGAATGGATTTAATAAAGAAAGATAGGTGTGATCACTTCTGGATTTAGTCTTTGGTAAAAGACTTTACTGAAGAAATGCAAGGGGCAAAAACCCATGCTTCCTATCTCCATGCTCCTCCAAACCTTCTCATTTTCTCCTTTTCTTCTCTCATGCCCAATCCTTAGTCTGCTGTAAGCACAGTCACTATCTTGGCAATGAGGGCTTTGGGAGATCCCATCTCACACGATCCTCAAAGCCACTCAGGAATCCATTGGAACCCATTTCTTACCACTCTGCCATGGGCCCATTTATACTGCTAAGTTTTATTTGCCTAAGCAACAGTTCAAAAGTTATTCTTCGGAGTTTGTACAGCATAGGTATCTGGCTTTTCTGTTACTGGGTCACCATTTGGGTGGGGGTGTTGCCCATGTGGTGGGGTATAGCTGATCTAGATATCTTATGCCTTAGTTTATCCCAGGGTCTCAACCTAGTTGCCTTTCAGCTTGGGGACTCTGAGGATAGGGCCATCCTTCCTGGAGCTTGCTCATGGAGCATCATCTACCTACTACAGGCAGGAGTGGATTACTCCATCTGCTCAATTTCATCATCTTTTTTTGGTTGTACTTTAGATTCGTTGCAGTGCACAGAAACTAATCAATCACAAATACTCTAGAACTCAAAATGTTGCTAGTTTACTAGTTCAGTCTGTTCTCCCAGGCTTTCACCAGAAGAGAGCCATAGCAAGGTTATAGGAGGGTACATCAAAATGTTCATGGAAACATATTTGCCAAAGTCCAGTGGAAAATGGTTAAGAAAAGGCGGGACATTTAGTCTGGAGATTTGTCCCTCCTGAAAGCAGAGGCGAGCGATCCATCACCACTTACATCTGAAGATTTACGCATTTCAAGATGGAAAAATTATGCACTTGAAGTTTTATCTAGAGAAGTGTAGATGATTAGAGCTCAGGAGACTTTAATGATCTGTCTGTCGGTCTCTGGGGGACCTTGGTACCAGGCAGATTCTGACTCAGGAGTCAGGGTGGGGTCTGACTGATGTTCCTCACAAGTGCCCATGCTGGTCTAGTGCACACCTGGTGAGCAAAGCCTGAAGATCATTCCCAGAGGCGGAAACTGAGCTCCAGAGAGGTGAACTCAACATGTACTAGAAACTGGCAACAAAGATTCTCATATCCTGATTGGCCAACCTATGGCTGCTGCTGTATTCCTTCTGCTTTGCTTGACTTTAGGGGAAAAAAAAATCACAGACAGTGGTTAGAAAGGGCTTTAATATCCATATAATAAAATGGATTGAGGCTATTGAAAATGATGTTCCAGAAGCAACCTGTTGATTTGAAAGGGTGTTTAAGACATGTTGTGATGTAAAAGAAGTCATCTGTGAAAGTCTCTACTGTATATGACTCATTTCTTAAAAGATGAGGGTCTAGGATCGGCCCTGTGGCTCACTCGGGAGAGCGCGGCACTGGTAGTGCTGAGGCCGCAGGTTCAGATCCTATATAGGGATGGCCGGTGCGCTGGCTGGCTGAGCGCGGTGCGGACGACACTGTGCCAAAGGTTGTGATCCCCTTACTGGTCAGGGGGAAAAAAAAAAGGGTCTAGCATTATACATAACATGTTCTTAAAAGTGATTTTCTTCTGGGGAGGATAATAAAAACTTCTCCCTTATTCATCTGTATTTTCTTATTTTTATGTAATAACCTAGATTATTGTGCTCCAAAGTTTTATTATGAAAAATTTCACACATAAACAAAAAAACTTGAAAGAAAAGTGTAACAAACACCTCATCACTTAGGATCTGCAACCAGCGCTTTGCCATGTGCATGCATTTTTTTTTTCCTGAAGCTTTTGAAAGTAGGCTGTAGCTAGCACTTCACCTGAGTTCACCCTGTTTAACTACAATTTCGTTATCATTCCTAAGAAGTTAACAGTAATTCCCTGATATCATCTAATTCTAGATTGCTTTTAGGATATTAAAAAGAGTAAAACACCATAACTTTTAATAAAAGTGAATAAATTGGATTACACTTTGGCATCCTTTCAGTCTTAAAATGAAGAAATAGAATGGTAGGTTATTACACATCTTGATACCTGGGCCCTTGTGCCTTTTACAAATCCATTTTAAGAGGTGCTTGTTTCTCCCCCTATACCCGCTACCATCCCGCCACCCTCTTAGATCTGATTTGCCAGCCAGACTGGGAATGGGGAGCGAGAGAGAGGTAGGAGGGAGTGAAAGCTGTCGGGATCAAAGTGGAGTCACTTGTGTTAACAGTGCCCCCCCCCCCCAGTAGAGCTGGGGAAGCCCTGATACCAAAATCTATCACGAAGGACTCCGCAAAGCCACAACCTTGCACAAAGGCCATCGCAATCTTGCACAAAAAGATACTTGTGCAAAGACGTCTGCCCAGTGACTGTCCAACTCAGCTTGGTGTCATCCTTGTTGTTAATCCTTGTAGCCAAGGATAATTATCCCCAAACAACTCCGTGATCATCCATCACTTTTCCTTCAAAAACCCTTTGTCTCCCTTTACCTCCCTGAACACTCACATGGCTTACTACGGCACACGTATTCCCATTGCAGTGTTACGTTACCAAGTAAACTCATTTTTGTTTTAGAGAGCCTTTCTGTTATTTAGGTTAATGAGGGCTAGGACGTGGGGAGAAAACAGGAAGCCACTGAAGACGGTGTGGGATGGGGTGATGAGGGCTCTGTCTTTAAGAGTGTGGGAAGGAGGGGACAGGGCAGTCAGGGTCCAGGACGGCAGCAGGTGGCAGGGCAGGTGGCAGGGCGCTGTGTGCAGTATCTGACAAGGCAGGGAGTGGAGGCACCTTCTCCTCTGCTGACATGTTCACGTCCTCAACTGTCCACGTTCCCCAGCCCACAATCCCCGGTCTCACTGATGCCAAGGGGAGGCGTCACCTCTGCTTTTGGAATATTAAATTTCTATTTTGTATTCTATAACCTGCATAATTGATGAAAATATTTAAAGGAACTTGTTTTAATCAAGTTGTCACTGTAGGAATATATAGAAGCGACTAATAAAGGCACTTGTTTTACTGGCTCTATGCTTCCTTTTAAATTGTTATTAAAAAGTCAGTTTTATAAAATTTGAAGTTTTAATCCTTAATTTTCACATTCCTCTTAAAATGGGAGTCAGCTAAAGTATTAACACAAAGTACTTCAGTTTATACTCTTTAGCACAACATGAAGAGATGGGTGATATCTTGATATTGGTTTAATGTAGTGGAGAGTTTTTATAAAGGGTATAAATTGAATATAGCTAGGAAAAGGTAATGAATGTCAGAATGCAGCTAAGGACATGACTGCTAATGGCAGGAGCATTTTGCTGTTCAATGAATGGGAATGATCCTATCTGATACCTATAATGTAAATAGCTTCTTATAATTGGAAAGAATTTGAAGTGAAAATTCAATTTATTCTTTTTCACTATCCTTCCCTACTTTTGTCACAGTTTAGACACTTTTTTCTCTCAAGAGCTGCAGATAAGGACTAATGCTCATCAGAATGCAAATTTACAAAGGACCTGATATAACCCTTGCCTTTGATGTACAAAGAAATTTGATTAGCTTACTTGGCTCTTTTAATTTATTTTTCACACGTCTTCTATAATTTCCAATTCTATCTAAATTTGCTATGAAGAACCAGAACAACGTTTGCACTATTCTTTTGTTCCAAGATTTAAAGTGGATTTTTGTAAAACCTGCAGAGAGTTTGAAATGATCATTGGAATATTTAAAACCTCTAATCTCTTGGGGTTACTTTGTGACTAATTTTGTAGCACTGGTGTGGGTCAGCCACTGCTTCCAGAGATCTCCTTTCA
>NW_007731818.1:101736-103537 GCF_000696425.1 Galeopterus variegatus | reverse complement strand
TTTGTGACTAATTTTGTAGCACTGGTGTGGGTCAGCCACTGCTTCCAGAGATCTCCTTTCAGGGTTTCAGCCCTCAATATCTTCATGTTTTTGAGCACACATTTCTTTTTATGCTGCAGTTTCCCCATAGGCATTTTGTGGTTAGGACATGTGGAGACATCTTCGTAGGCACTTACATATCCTTAGCAAGAAGCCTGGTCAATGGGTGGATTCTGTCGTCAGCCTGATCCACATGAAGGGACTCCCTGGTTTGGGTCTCCCATCAGACATCTGGAAGCAGGGGATGTTCCATCAAGCTACACAATTAACACAAAAATCCCAAAACGCTAGTCTAGTAGTGACTTACAACTTCTTCAGAATATTTCTATTTATACATTAACAACAGGAAACCTGCATTAATATGACTTAATGTAAACCAGTAATTTATTTGGGCTCGTGATAGTTTTTATTAACCACAGAGAACTGAATGAATTTTGTTTTATCAGTTTACTGTGATTATAAAATTACAGTTTGGCAAAAATTATTTTATTTAATGGAAATTTCAATATTCGGAGTTCAGAGTTTTGGTTTAATAAACCATTTAATTTAATCTTTATTTTCAAAGGTGCTGTAACCAATAACCCTGTATCTATTTCTAAACCCCCCTCTATGCTGTTAGTGGGATTGTAAATCGGTGCAGCTATTATGGAAACCAGTATGGAGGTTCCTCAAACAACTACAGATAGAACTGCCTTATGATCCAGCAATCCTACTGCTGAGTATATACCCAAAGGAATGGAAATCATCATGTTGAAGGGATACCTACACTCCCATGTTATCGCAGCTCTATTTACAACAGCTAAAAGTTGGAACCAACATAAATGTCTGTCAGTGGACAACTGGATAAGGAAAAAGTGGTATATTTACACATGGAGTACTATTCTGCCATAAAAAAGAGTGGAATTCTGCCATTTGCAGCGACATGGATAAACTTCGGGAAAATTATNGCTAAAAAAATAAACAAATTTTTTAAAAAGGAAGAAAGATACAATAATCATAATAATTTGTAGAACTTGCAAAAGGAGAGAACAGAACTGAGGCCACCAGAGGTGGGAAAGTAGGAGGGGGAGGGAGGTTAGCAAGAAATTGATAAAGGGCCATGAAGAATGATTATGTTGTATAATGCTGAATATACTGACTATCCTGATTTTAGCATCACATATTGCACACATGTATTGATATTCAGTGCTGTACTCCACAGATATGTACAATCAATTTAAAAAATAAAATAGAACTTGAAGATTATCTTACTTTTTAAACATTGTTAGTGAAATATCTGAACTTGATCAATGTTGTGCTAGTTTCATGTGTAAAGCATGCAGATGAGACACTTAACAAGTATTTTGTCTTCTTTGTGTTAACAAGATGAAGATATCTGGGCAAACTTAAGAAATTAAGAAAGTCGCAAAAAGTATCAAGTACATCCATTCTCTGTTCTTTGTGTTTAAGACTTATTGCAATGCAATTACATTTATGGATTAAATAGTAGTAGAACAAAAAAGTATAAAGACTCAATTATTTATCTGTTTTCTGTAGAGTGGAGAGTGCATAATATACTCGCCAGCCAGCCAGCATGTCAGGCACTGTTGATGGATAATAAATATGTCAGATGTGATCACAGCATTCAGCAGGCTAAAGTCATTTGAGACAGTAGAAGGGCAGAGCTTTGGGAAAGGCTGTCCTATCCTTGGAGAAACGGAGGTCAGGCAACCCAGCTGCCCCCACAGGCAGGTACAAAGGGCAATGTTTACATGGAGGTCTT
>NW_007731818.1:99076-100534 GCF_000696425.1 Galeopterus variegatus | reverse complement strand
AATAAATATCTGTTGAATGTATACATCAATGAAAGAATCCAGAAGAGGATCCCAAAGGTTCAAAAAAGGTTAAAAAATGTGTCTGGAGTATTGTAACTGGGAGGCAGAAGAAATTCACTTTCCACTATACCTTGCTGAAGAAAAACATGTTTTCCAGATGCCTAATAATAATAAGGCCAGTGAAATTTAAACACACACTGTATATTCTGAGGTGATGGAATCTTATTATTGATGTAGGTCCTCATTTGTCATCAAAATCAATTTCGTATGTAAGACAGCAGTCCCCCTTATCCTCACGGGACATGTTCCAAGACCTTCAGTGGATGCCTGAAACCGTGATCGTATGGAACCCTGTATATGCTATTTTTTTTTCCTATACATACCTATGATAAAGCTTAATTATAAATTAGGCACAGTAAGAGATTAACAACAATTATAATAAAATAGAATAATTACAGTAGTATGCCAGCATCACTACTCCTGTGCTTTGGGCCAGTCTTAAGTAAAATAAGAGTTGCTTAAACACAAGCTCTGAGATGCCATGATAGCCAAACTATGACTGAGAGGCTACTAACTGAGTAACGGGCAGGGGGCATCTGCGGTGTGGATATGCTGGACAGAGCGATGATCACGTTCCGGGTGGGATGGTGTGAGACTTCATCATGCGACTTAGAATGCAATTTAAACCTATGAATTATTTCTGTAATTTTTCCATTTAATATTTTTGGTCCAAGGTTGACTGCAGGTAACTGAAAGTGTGGAAAACAAAAGTGTAGATAAGGGGAACTATTGTACTTTCATGGCATAATTCATAACATTTTCTTGAATGCCCCCAGTGACGGAAAATCATGACAACGCTTCAGCACTGGAGCCTTTTAATTGTTGCAGCTTTCATTCTCAGTTTGAGAAAGGGTTTGTCTTCTCCTGACTTTCACCTCTAATTTCCAGGGGCGAAGGCACAACCACTAAGTGCATATCTTATTGGCTCAAGGATTCTCTCTGGACTGCATGCTGGTGTCACAGCTAGGTGGATCAGAATGAAGTAAATGGCTAGGGTTAGGGACTCAACATTTTCTAAAATAGTAGAAGAAAGTGGTGCATAAGTACACAGAGAGGAAGGAAGCAATGTAGGGGAGGAAGTTTCCAACAAAGGAACGTTTTGATTTAATAACTACAAATGGTGCTCTGGAAATGCACAACCTTCAACATCATACAGCTCTGATTTTGAGTCCTCACTCTGTTGCTGTACTTCGTGTTATTTGGGGCCAGGTTAATCTCTCAAAGCCTCAGTTTGTTTTTATAATGGTAACAATAACATCTACCTATTACATTATAATGAGCATTGAGGTATATAAAGCACTTAGTATATAGTACTTGGCATATAATGTGTTCAGCAAGCACTGGCTTGCCGGTTTCTTTTTCTTAAAAAAAGTCATCCTTTTATTTATTTATTTATTT
>NW_007731818.1:95752-97407 GCF_000696425.1 Galeopterus variegatus | reverse complement strand
AGCAGTCATCCAGAAGGCGAATGGCAGGGCTAAATTCCCAAGTATATCAGGTACCGTTTTGAACTTCAGAATTTATAGTTATCTAGTAAGTGTACAAAGTAATTCATGGAAAAAGAAAAAACTACATTAAAGAGAGCATGACTTATCAAATCAAAAGAAATACCTTTGTGAAATCATATTTTGGTAAAGACAAACATTAATTCTAAGTATTCTGCAATTATGTTCTTGGTATTCTTGGTCTATAAACAAAGACACGTAGTATTTGCTTATAATCACATACAGCAATTTAGAAAGGATGCTGCTTCTGAACAGTCTTGATGGTAGGTTTCTTCACGTAAACAGGAAGGAGGAGGAGAATAAGCTGTTGTCCCTTACTACATGGAGAGGCAGAGACGTGTGTGACCATGAAGGGTTTGGGACAGATCTGCATTGGTGACACTTGGTTGGGGAGATCATGTAGATCCCCACTTAATTTAGTGATGAGAGAGCTGGGCACACCATCACATAGCTAACTGGTTGAATCTTTTACTTATCTTCAACTTTTCTTTGGCACAATGGAAGACAATTTCTTATAAACATGGATCAGTATAAATTCTAGAAAATAATCAAAATGCTCCAAATTAAGTTATTGTCAGAATTCAAGAAAACCAGTATGTGAAATATGAGACAAACTATGCTACTGAGAAAACTGTTAATTGATTTTATATATTCAACTTATCTAACCAAACCAAACAAAACAAACGAGAGGATCCCCCTTCAACATTTTAGCGATTGCTTTTCTTTTCATGAATTTATATCTTTTCTTAGACTATGGTAGAAAGCACACTAATCTTAATTTATTCAAATATCGACGAAAGTTTTCCCCATTAATATTGTCATTTGCTTACTTTTGNCGTGGCCTTGGTGTTATCAGCACCGCACTCTACCGAGTGAGCCACAGGCCGGCCCAAAAGTCATCCTTTTAAAAACTATAATCCTTGAAAAAAATAACTAAAAGTACCCACTAAATATGAAAAAGAATGATAAAACAAGTTTTTCCTGTACCCAACAAATGGCTATCACATGATATAGAAAATATATCTTAATTGGTCAACATTCAAATCTCACAACCCGTTCCAGTCCCTGCAGGAATGTACCCAAGCTCTAGGCCACTCTTGTTAGCACACACAGAACTGGAGCTGACAACTTAACCTGGATTTGGTGTCAACTTAGGCAATTTAATTTTTCTCCATTTTATTTTTGGGATAACGATTATAAGTCACTTTTATAATTAAAACCATTTTACCAAGTTGAAGCACATACTGACAAGTGGAAAAATGCTTCATAAAATGAGTGATTTTTAAATAGCAGAATTTTGAGCACTCATTCCATTAAATGTGCCCTAAACAGATGATATGTGTAAACACATGCCATGTGAACAGTTTGAATGTGGCGACGTTGACATTCGTCAGCCATATGCAGACACACAGGCACTGTGGCAAGGGAGCTGTGTCCAATGCTTTTCCATGGCAACACTTCCTCCGAAATACTTGTGTCTAATATCATGTCAAGAATACATGGAATTTGATGATTAAGAGAGAAATGTGGAAGAACAGAGCTAGTCAATTAAAGGCAATAGCTCCCTTTCTTTATAGGTTAACACCAAAAAATCAACA
>NW_007731818.1:93355-94083 GCF_000696425.1 Galeopterus variegatus | reverse complement strand
ATTCAACTTATCTAACCAAACCAAACAAAACAAACGAGAGGATCCCCCTTCAACATTTTAGCGATTGCTTTTCTTTTCATGAATTTATATCTTTTCTTAGACTATGGTAGAAAGCACACTAATCTTAATTTATTCAAATATCGACGAAAGTTTTCCCCATTAATATTGTCATTTGCTTACTTTTGAAAAATTACCAATGTCTGAAAAGCCGTAGGAAAATCTGAGTTCTTACTTTCTTCTGAAAGATCGTTCTCCTCTGCTTCTCTTTCCATCTCTTTACACCAGCCTTCCATCCTCTTCGTCTCTGTGTGCAGCAGTTTCAGAAACCATGAGCCATCCCTGCGGCATGGAGACATCCTTCCAGTTTCTACTGTCTCAATGGATGGCTCCAACCAAGGGTCAGGAGGGGGAAGGTTTGAAGTGTCCACTTGGGTCCTATAGTCTTCTCTATAACTGAAGAGTCCCTGGGTCCGTACAGTTCTGAGCGCTCCGTACTGGGTAGGGGTGCTGGGTTCTGAATGCCGCTGGAAGGATGAGCCGAACTGCAGGCCTTTGTCCTCCATGGTGATGTGTCCCGGGAAGCCCTCCAGCTCCAAGTCGGCTTGGACGGCAGCCGTGACGCTGTTAGAACGTTTAAAACGTCCATGTCTGGAAAAGGAGGAAAAGAAAACAGATGGTAGCCTTTCTGAAATGACTTTGTGCAACAAAATCCTAAATATAGCTTGTAA
>NW_007731818.1:90339-91952 GCF_000696425.1 Galeopterus variegatus | reverse complement strand
AAGAACATACCTTAACCACAACAAACAATTCAAGGGAAAGATCAATGTTTTTACCCATTTAATATGTTAGTGTTTCATCTACAAAAGGACATTAGGTTTTGCAAATAATTAAACTTGGACATCTAAGACTCCCTGTCTAAATAATACCCACATAAGATTTAAGTTTATTGAATGATATGCTGAGTCAATGTGTGAAACCTCTATCCACAAATGGCTACCTTTCTTTCAGAAATAGGTTAAACATTTACACACTTCTACGCTGTTGTAGTGTGTAAAACGATGCCCTGTGTTGCTTCTTTTAGTAAATAGTATCTGTATCCTACTGAGTTTTAGTGACTTCCGTATCACTGTTCAGGGCTGAGCTTATTTCCCTATCTGGATTACTTGATATCGTCCCCCTTAGTTCTTTATGCAAAATAATGAATCAAAATTCTGACTTTAGTAGGTGTATTAAAAACATTTTCATTGTATATGAATATCCTTCATTTCCACACAGCTGATTATTGCAATGTTTGTCAGGAACAAGCTTATAATTGGAAACCGGATATTACTGGGTGAGAACCGCATGTGTGTGTGTGTGTGTGTGTGTGTGTATGTGGATTATGCTGTGTGTATGTACATGTGAGTGTGCACATGTGTGTAGTGTATGTCAATGTGGAGTGTGTATGTGTCTGTCACCATATCTCTGTGCTGTGTGGTGAATGCATATGTGTCTGTGTGTGTGTGTGTATGTGTGTGTGCGGTGTCTGTGTGCCTGTATAGGGTGTGTGTGTCTGTGTGTGGTGTGTGTCTGTATGGTGTGTGTATGTGTGCATGATTTGTCTGTGTGATGCACGTGGTGTGCATATATATGTGTGTCTCTTTGTGTGTGTGTCTACATGATGTGTGTGTGTCTCTGTGTGTATGTGCACATCCCAAGTTACTGTGGCTATACATGGCACCAATCGCACCCGCAGACAGTACACAGCTGTGCATGTGGGTGGGAGGCAGTGAGCTCAGGTTCCCAGGTGCAGGAGGTGTCCAGGATCATAGATGTCTACTTGGGAATTAGGGGAGCCATTTCCTTGTGCTCTGAATTTCTATGTAATCAAAATCTTTATAGGTTGGGTCTTAAAACCCTGTGTCATGAAGGATGACAGCACCATACCTACCAGATGCCAACAATGAAATGTTCTCATTAAAATTTGTTTTAATGAAATTGACAATAAATACTATTTTCAACTACCAGATGCCAACAATGAAATGTTCTCCTTAAAATTTGTTTTAATGAAATTGACAATAAATACTATTTTCAACATAAATTAATCACCCTGCCCTTGTTACAAAAATAACACTACTGTAATGGACATCTCTTTGCATTTTACATTTTGAAGTAGCTCTTTAGACGTGAGACAGCTTCACTGTATAGCTAAAGTTTTGAACCTGTTTCATTCTCTTTTTTTTTTTAACTGTTGACATTATAAGGTGAGAAATATACATTTGCTTCACCTCAGCCTATCTTTTTTTTTCCTTTGGATATAGGACTTTCAGGGCTTTCAGCCATTCTGCTTTCATAGGTGGTAAATTACTTTAGAAAGAAATATTCCCTTGCCTCTTGCAAAAACAAGACACAG
>NW_007731818.1:88210-90240 GCF_000696425.1 Galeopterus variegatus | reverse complement strand
TTTAACTGTTGACATTATAAGGTGAGAAATATACATTTGCTTCACCTCAGCCTATCTTTTTTTTTCCTTTGGATATAGGACTTTCAGGGCTTTCAGCCATTCTGCTTTCATAGGTGGTAAATTACTTTAGAAAGAAATATTCCCTTGCCTCTTGCAAAAACAAGACACAAGTGAATGTTAATTCATACTTGAATGATATAAACTGAAAAGTATAAATATATGACCCTATTTCCTCAAATGGCATGAATTATTGATGGCCAGCATGACCTAGAAGCTTGCAATCAGGAATTAACAAATGGTTCTCGCTTGGGGAGCACTGTGTATTTGAAGGGCTGAGTTACCGCTTTTCATCTTCCACTTGCACACCAACAGAGTGGTATTCCCGCAGGCCTCGGCTCTCCGTGTCAGAATCCGTAGCTGTTTCCACCTAATTCAACACAGAACATCTCACTTTAGAAATGAAATGTGGGACCAGGGCAAGGGATTATTTTTTGTTGTTGTTGTTCATTTGCTGTAATTAATTATGCATTTGTTTAATTAATGCAGAAATGCACTTGACCCAGTAAAATCACAAAGAGAGGGAAATGCATTCATATTGGTGTAATTACGTTGCTGCTGTGTTTCATCAAATTTTATATAACTACTTGAACGCAATGCTGCACTTCAGTCTTTTAAATGAGTGCTTAGTTTAAGCTCAGGCAAAAAACAGGCTTTGTTGGACTGTGTTACTATAGAACTTAAAAGCTCTTATCACATCCTACAGTGAAGAAACTAAGAACAGCATGAACCAAACATAGCTAACAACAACAAATAAGCGATTTAATAGAATTATATTGATGGCTGCATCCACATACGAAAAGACACAGAAAGGAATTTAAGCATTTATCAGAAACACTGAGGCAGACTCTCCATCTGTATCTACATATAGCTGTCTCACTTTTGCTAACAGGAAATTCCAGGAGGGTGATATCAGATCAGGACAGAAATTATGTATTTTACAGAGAATCCTTATTGTGGCTGTATTTGCCAAAAAGTCTCCCAAAATCCATGAAGCATTTTAATGATCAACAGCCATGTAAAATTATCACGAGGAAATTCTAGTATAGTACGTTAAAAAAAAAAAACCCAATAAAATCTCAATAGGAAAAGTCTGTGAAGCCAAAGGTTGGTTAAGCCATAAATATTATTTCATCTACTGAACCGTCCCTTACTTCTTTCACAAAAAATGTTACCTACTGTATCAAAAGGACTTTCGACCCCAATCTTAAATGTCATAACTAAGTTGTAAAACACACCTTTTCTTAGAAATCTTACCGACCACTACAAGAACAAGGTGCAAAGCATTAAATAATTACGACGCTGCTCTTCTGAGTCACGGAGAAGAGCTGTACCTCAACGTTTCAGGTGTGGCTTGTGTTTGGCTTAAAGCTGCATCCATGTAAAAAGAGCTGACTCAAATTTGTGGCTAAGAAAAATGATGATGGTAATAGTTAACATTTATTCTATGCATACATGCACCGGGCACTGTGCTAAGAATGTTATAATCATTGTCTTATGTAATCCTCACAATAACCCTGCTGGTGTTTCATATTCAACAGTTGGGGAATCAGAGAAGGTGAGTAACTTGCCCAGGGGCACCCACCTTGTTGGTGGCAGAGCCAGTATTCTTGCCTGGATCTGACTGCAGAGCTGTGCTCTGCATTGACTCTCTATGGCCAGAAGAAAGACAGCTGCATGAAGACCCTGGAGCTCCTGGTTGGCCACTGAGCCATGGGAATAGTCAGACATTCCATCTTTTTTTTATTAAGCTGGCCAGTACAGGGATTGACACCTGGACCTTGGATTAACACCTGGATGATGGTGTTATCAGCACCATGCTCTAACCAAGTGAGCTAACCTGCCAGCCATCCGTCTTTTATTGGTATGATCTTAAGACAGGCATAGAAGCTTTACCTAATTTGTATTGCATGTTTTGACAGCTGGAAGAAGAAATGGATTGATTACAGAAGGAAGAACTTTCCTAAATGAAA
>NW_007731818.1:82185-86731 GCF_000696425.1 Galeopterus variegatus | reverse complement strand
TTCCTTGTCTCAAAAATAAGGGTAACATCAAGCACCTCATTGACTGATGTGAGCTCTCAGTCTGAAGCCTGATTCAGGGAAGTCTGTGCACAGCACATTTTCATTCTCTGCCCTCTCACCTCAATAAGGTGAACAACCTTCCTTGTCTCAAAAATAAGGGTAACATCAAGCACCTCATTGACTGATGTGAGCTCTCAGTATGAAGTCTGATTCAGGGAAGTCTGTGCACAGCACATTTTCATTCTCTGCCCTCTCACCTCAATAAGGTGAACAACGATATGTATATTAAATTAAAGGAATACACATTTGATGCATTTTACTTATTTTACAGTAGTTGTCATATGAAACCTAAGAAAAATGAAGTTCTCTATTGTTGAAAGGTAAAGGCCAAGGGAAATATGGCAAAATCATATCTAAATATTTATCAATTTCAGAAATCTTGGGAATAGAGAAGCTTTATAAGAGACAGAAAAAGAAGCAAATTTAAGACAAAGAAAAGGAATTGCTATTTTACACAGTGAAAAGAAACTCAACAGAGTCTTTTCCTAAGGAAATTCTGGCTAGAAGAGTAAATGGAGTAAAAAAGTTTTTAAAAAATATATGCATATATTCATTTCTACAAGACCCACTGTGTATTAGATAACTGTTCTAGGCATTGAGAAAAAAAATGATGAACCAGCAACATAGCTAGATAGTCCCATCTCCCACATGGACCTGGGTTTACAGGCAAGTCAAGGCCACTCAGCCTCAGGCTGAGCCCCTGCTTCCTGTGGGGATCCTAGAGAAGGAATTTGTGCGTGGCCAGAGCTCTGACCTGAAATCTTTGGTCTCCCAACAAGTTAATTTTATGCTCTGTCTTCAAAGCCTTACATGTAGCAAGGCAGGTGCATTGCTTTTGATACAAACTCATCGTTCTTCCCTCAGGGACACATTGTACGTCCAGCAGTTAAATCTGACTTGCCAACCCTGCTACCTGAGATGGTCTGGGCTCTAGCACAGTGGGCAGGAAGAGCAGGGTGGTGAGAGACTGGGCATGGCTCGGGATGGGGGTCAGTGGGTGATCACCATTCTTTTTCTCAGGCAGGACATTCAAAATGAATAATGACAAAGGCTTTCATAGGCTGCCCCCTTCATTCTCACAATGTCATGATACAATAGAGGAGTCGTCATTGTTCCTATTTTAAAGATGGGGCTCCTGGGACACGTGGGACTGAAGGATTCCTGAATATTAAGCCAGGGCTCTCTTCTATGAAACTGCAGTATTGGGAGCAGAAAACATTTTCAACAGAGTTTCACAAGCAGACACATACACACAAAAGAAAATGAAAAACTGCATAACAGACAAAGCACAAACTGATAAAAACAAAAATCGAACACAAAGAAAAGATTTAGATGGTCCCATCATAATGAAGAAAAGTGAGGAAAGTCCAGATTATGAATTCCAGGTCAGATGACCTACTGAAGAGGGCTCGGAACAACGTGAGCGAGCTCTTTTCCTGATCCTAGGACTGGCCTGCGAGTGCCAAGGGTTGGCCTGATTCTCTCCTAGAGGGCACTGGGCCTGCAACTCTGGAGCTCTGATGGGAACTGTCCATGCGTCCTGCTGCAGTGTCCAGCCGTCTGAAGAAAAGGGACTGCAGCTTGTGTCTAAGCTGGGCAGGAAGGGAGAACTGGGTGGACAGGAAGTGTTAGCCAAGGTTAGACCTACTCACTAGGAATCACACTGGACAGAGCCCAGCAGTTATAGCTCAAATCCTGAATTCAAATCATGACTGTGAAGTGTTGTGATGTACTGTGCACTTGGGGAGCCGTCACTCCACAAGTCAGTGAGTCACTGAGAGCGTGAGATCCACGGAAGGAGCATTCAGTAGTACGAACCCTATTCAGCTATAAGAACAGCATTTGCAAAATACCAAAATGCAAACTGGCTGCATTCAGACAAAACTCTGGCTGTTTCCCCAGTGAGCTTCCGGGAGACTGGTCAGCAGTCAGGGTCGGGAAGGCATTAGCTCCATCAGATGCTGGTTGATTGTGTACAATGCTAGCCATCTTTCTCTACAAGCTGCAGGACACAACAAGGCTGTTCAGTGTTTCCTGAATAGGGGACGGATTGCTTCATGCCTGCAGATCATCGAATGAGAACTTGGGCAGGCTCCCCCAGGGCATGGAGTCATTCTGCAATTTCGTTTCCTTTCTTTGGGAAGCAGAGTGGAGATGGGCTTTGGGATCCCACCCTCCTGGGCTTCAATCAAGGCTTTGCACTTACAGCCCTGCACCATTAGGCAGGTCACTTACCCTCCCTGAGTCTCGGTTTCCCCATCCATAGACTGGGTAAAACAGCAACTGGCACATAAGGGTTATTATGAGGATTAAATCTGCACATGAGATTGCTTACAATAGCAACTGGCACATAGGGTTATTATGTGAGATTAGATCTGCACATGGCAGAAAGCCAGGGAAACAGGGACACGTCCAATGCTTGCTTATTTATTTATTATTATTGTTATTATTTTTACTTTGTGTGCCTTGACAGCACTGACATTGCCTTTAGCTGTTCTTCTAATGCCTTGTAGGCATCTATGGGTAATCTTTTCGTCTGCTTAAATATCTGTTTGATTATTTTTCTTTGTTCTATACTCTTTATGTTTGCTTCCTAAACTCATGTCTTTCATTTCTTTGGCTATTTTTTTTAATCCTGGCACTTAAGTTTCTTTGACTGCATTTTCTTTTCGGCTTTTCAGTCCACTTTGACAATTGTGAGGTTACCAGCTTACATCGTGTTTTTTTTTTTTTTTTTTGGCTGCCATAAAAGACACGTGAATTAGTTATCCACTCATACTCTTGCATTCACATTTATCCTCACCGAGCACGCACCCAACGACGCATCCACCCACTCACTTATCCGACATGTACCGAGCACTTGCTATGTGTCAGGCACTGTGCTAGGTCCTGGGGCATCAAGAGGCAGAAGGTCCAGTCCTGGCCCTCACAGAACACACAGTTTGAGAAAATGGTGTCAAGAAAGGCTTCCAGGAAGGGGATAATGCAGGGACTGAGCTTTGGAAGTCAAAGCCAGGGTGGAAGTGGAAAAGAAGTATCTGCTCAGCAGAAGGAACCTGAGTGAAGGATGGGAGCTAGAAATGGATGGGGTATGGGCTAAAGGAATGGCATCGGGTTCCTGGCTGTGAAGGGGCATCCTTTACCACCATAATATAATTTTCTAAAATTATGTCCCCACTACCCTCAGATAAAGTCAGTAACCCCATGTGTTCAGAAAAGGACACTTCCCCTTGTCCTGGCTGAGTGGGAGCCTGGATGAGGCTTGTGGGAGGTGGGAGGTGGCAGGCTAGAAGACCAGGGGAAGCCACCGACTTGTTTGGGAACCTCAAAGTCTTTATCACAGCCTGAGAGCTCTCTGGAGTCACAGAGATCAGTGAATGCACCCTGGCTTCCCACGTGCTCATGATCAGACCCCAGCAAGTCCCTGGGTGCAGGCAGGTGAGTGATGGCTGTGAGCCCCACACTTGTCCTCACCTCAGTGGGGCCGATTCTGCTCACTGGGGGGTTGCGAGGGTTCCCTGCAACAGTTGGGAGCACCTAGCAGAGTGCCTGACATATAGAATGAGGACAGAGAGGTGACAAGAGCAGTTGTATGGATAATCCAAAAACGGGAGAAAAAATAAAATTCATGCGTACTGGGCTTTGGAGCATATTTTGGTACTTACATCTGACCTTGGGTATGGCTGATGCTCTGGGAATTCAGAATCCTAAACAAAACAACGAAGCCACAGTGTGGAGACCTGGTTCAGAGGACCCAGGCCAGCGGGAGTCTCCCACCCTGCTGCTCCGGGTCCCCGCCACACCTCACACTGGTGCCCAGTGCAGCCTGGCCCTCACCTCCAGCTCCACTCGCTCTCCTCCCTGGGGAGGGGGGTGCAGGGGCTATTAAGCATTCTGATTTTTAAATCTCTGCTGGAGACAAGCTGAACGGAGGGGCAAAAGGAAGCAAGAGGTGACTGTGTCGACAAAGGACTTCGCCATCAACCCTGCTTACCCGTCCGTGTTCACAAGATTGTAAAGAGCAGAGCCACCTGAGAAACACTAAAAGAAAATGTCCCCTGCTGTCCCTGGATTAAGGGCAAGTTGTTGTACTTATAGTGGACTAGCTAAATCAGGTAGGTGCAGACGGGAGCTTGCCGTAGCTCTCCATTCTCAGGTCCTGTCTTGGGTAGACATTTGGGGGCCTAAATAAATGGCAGGTCAAGCCTCTGTGGTCTGTACCACGGAGTGCAGCATTTGTGCTGCTGTCCCTGGATTAAGGGCAAGTTGTTGTACTTATAGTGGACTAGCTAAATCAGGTAGGCGCAGATGGGAGCTTGCCGCAGCTCTCCATCCTCAGGTCCCTGTCTTGGGTAGACATTTGGGGGCCTAAATAAATGGCAGGTCAAGCCTCTGTGGTCTGTACCACGGAGTGCAGCATTTGCAGCCACAGCCATTGGCCTCTGAGTGCCCTGCGGTCTGTGGAGAAGGGCCTGTTGCCACCCAC
>NW_007731818.1:75210-81876 GCF_000696425.1 Galeopterus variegatus | reverse complement strand
GCCACAGCCATTGGCCTCTGAGTGCCCTGCGGTCTGTGGAGAAGGGCCTGTTGCCACCCACACCTGAAATCACTGTGAGCGTCCCTAAGTTTTGTACAAAGGAGGACTCTGCTTCTCCTTTCACCTTTTCATTCCCAGCATCTTTTTGTTTCCCCACTCAAATGTCTGCAAGACTGAAAAGCTTTTGAAAAATCAGACTTCAACAAAAACACCACCCCTACTAAGCATTAAAATAGCCTCATCTCCACACTCTCTAAGTAGCCATTGGCCTCTAGAAAACACATAAGTGGGGGTGGGGGACCTGCCAGGGTGGCAGGGGGTGTGGAGCGTGAGCCCCTGGGTCTCCTGCAGCCCTGCTCTGGGATCTGGTTTGCCCTGGGGTGCTCGCCACCTGTTCCTGCCCTTGCAGTTTGCAATGTGAACACATGACCTTGCTCTTACGTCTCACTGCCCTGCTGAGGATTACAGTTAATGCTAAGGACCTAGGGCTATTGGTTCCATTTCTGACTTATTCTATGCTATTTGCAGCAGCAGGTGGAGCATTGCACCAGAGCCATGCCATAAAGAGAGGCTACCTGAATTCCGATGGAGGAGCATCGGCTCTTGAGGAACTCCTCAGCCTTGGACACCAGAACGGCCTTGTCACTGGTCCGCACGGAGCTGCTCTGGCTATCTGAGGCATGGCGCTGGGCCGCAGCCGTTTCCAGAGCTAGATTCATGGCCTTGTTGCTGTCCAGACTGTCTGTGGAGTTGTAGAGGCCACGGCCATCCTGGGGCCACGGGGACATTCTCTGGGCGCGGCTGTCCTGGTAGGCATCCTGGGTGGACTCAGTGCTGCTTTGAGCCGTCACCGAGATCAGAGGCTTGGAGGTGGTACGAGGAGGTACTGGTGGGGGTGTTTTTTTGTAATTCGTATATGAGACAGCTGTAAGAAAGGGGGGAAAAAAACCCCAAGTCAACAAGTGTACTTCACCTCCATCAGCCAACACGCTCACACTCTATGGTCAAGAGAGCAGGTCTCTTCCTGGATGTCTAGCCTAAGAAAATGATGCAAACTATGGGCAAAGCCAGTCTACATGGATACATCTGTAACAGCAAAAAATGATGAAAACACCTAAAAATCCAGCAGTAGAGACACAATTAAGCAATATCTGTTTGGCAGGACAGAATGTGGCATACCATCATTTCTATGCAGGTCACGGCATTGTGGGAAATGCTGTCTGCATGGATGAAGGTAGAATATATTTGTACAGAAAATCTGCATATGAGAAAAAGTTACTTAGCAGTACATAAAAATGTTAATCATGGTTATCTTTGAGTGATAATATGGGTATTGGTTTCTCTTCCATTTGTCTGCATTTTCTAAAAATGTTTATAATGAATATTTTTTTTATAATGGAGAAAATACACAATATCAGAAAATTATTTGCTTCCCTGTAAGTACACACTCACTGGGGATAAGTTGTCCCATTGAAAAGGGTCACCAGGTCTATAAATCCTGGGCCCAGATCACTTTCACCTCGTGACCATTTACCTGCCATTTCACCTCCTCCTAAACTTGCATTGCCTGTAAGAATTCTTACACAAAGGAAAAATAAATGCATTTGGACATAAAAATTGTATTAAATACCTTTTAGACACTACCCCAAATTCAGTAGATATATTTGCCAGGGCTCAGGGTATTATTTTCACAGTAAGGATGAACTGCTCCTAATATTCCCTTTCAATATGAGTTGGTTTTCCATTACAGTTGGTTACTTTTCTTTATGTTGAAAGGAAGAATGGATAAAGTGCTTCTTGAAGGGAGTCCAGGCTCTCAGCACCCCCGCCCCCCACCATCACAGGTGAAGGCAGCAGCAGGGGCTGCTCCTCACGTTCAGCAACAGGACGTTCACATGCACACAGGCGGCTTCTGGAGAGGTCTTTAGTGTCATCTGTGAGGACAGAGTGAGCAACGATTTTCATGAGGGACTTTCAGAATCCGTGCCCCGAGAAGCACTGGCCTGCGGCCGCAGGTGGAAACACCACTTCCAGTATTCCCTTCCTGTGCATTCCAGCCCACGTTCCTACTTGTTATCCCCTCCTCTAATTATACCATCTGTAAGAATGGCATTTCCTAAAAAAATTCCCAGATGGTATCCCAAATAAACACCAATAAATAACAAAACAGAATGAGTTTATCATGTTAAGATGATTGAATTTTAAGGCATAAAAGCTGCATATTAAAATTTATGAAATGAATTTTTAAAAGAACGCATTGGAAAGAAAATATGAAGGATAGAAAAGTGTTGAAGAACTTTGCTTACACCAGGGAAACTAGAATACTCTTTTTTCTTTCTGACTTTTCTCCCTAATTTTAATGGACCTCTTGAGGAAAATTGTTGAAAACTAACAATATTCAAGGCACTATTTTAGGAGATTCGGAAATGTACAAAATAACGTTCCCAACCTCAAATGCTTACAAGCTATTTGGAGTTTCAATTATAAGTAATTAGGTTATCTTAAGTGGAGGCTCTTCGTTTGGCAAAGGAAATAGGGTTGGCATTCTCCCAGCCCACCGGGGTGTGGGTCTCCCAGAAATACCTCGCCCATCCTGTCCCCCGTCCGTCCTCTAGACTCTGGGTCACTTCCCCTGAATCACCCGCCTCCACCAGGGCCACTTGAACACGCACATCCATGACTTGCCCCTTCTTGGTGTCTAAGTTGCTGAAATTGTGCGCCTGACCGAAGACGACCTTCATCCCCACACGATTTCAGCGGATCGTTGACCTCCGACCCTTGCCGTCCTCCAGAAGCGCTGTGCCTCCCCGGCGACGTTCCTGTCCCCTGACCGCACCCTCTGACTTCTCTCCCGCTCTCGCGTCTTCACGCTCTTGGCCCAGTGGGATTTCACTTTCTTCCCTGCTCATCGCAGCCTTTTAACCTCCCGCACAGACCTTTGCCAAGCCCCTCCCTGCCGGGACGGGACGTGTCGCGGGGCAGGCACACGGGAGGCGCCCGAGCGCAGCTGAGCCACCGGCGCCGCTGAGGCTCCTGGAGGACACAGCGGCAGCGAGCCCCTCGCTCACGGCCTCGCGGGCCCTGCCATCCCCACGTCGCGTCTGTGCCTAGAACCCCCGGCCCCCATGTCCCTTACTCACAGCGGCCACCTGGGCCTGCTGTAGGGGAAGCGCAGAGGCCCCGCTGAGTTCAGGTCTGTCCCCGGGGCTCTGCCGAACGTGGCTTACCCACTTCCGACCCCCTGGCCCCTCATTTACGGAGAGTCCCCAACAGGTGGTTAAGGACGCTGGGCGGGTGTCCCACCCTGCCAAGCTGCAGCTTCCGTCTGTGACAGGCATAGAGCAGCGCCGCCTCGGGAGCGTTTGCAGCGAGGACTGCGGCGCCTGCCCGGGTGCGGCTGTGGCGCCGCCTGCTCCTTTTCCGAGTCCTTCTCAGTCCTGACCTTTAAACCTGCCTGAAAAGCCCCTCTGCTTCCCCCAGGACAGACTCGTCTCCTTACCCTCCCCTCTTTTCAGTTGCTGTGTCCTTAACTAGTGCCCATCACTTCGCTGCTGATCACCCCCACGCTCCAAACCCAAAGGCTGCCCTCAAGCTTCCCCTCCCTGGCTTCAAGCCTCTGACTTCGTGGATCTGATACGGGAGGTGCTCAGTTTCTCCTGGCTTGGGTTTCAGGAAAGCTTTTGGGTTTTCAGCCACTCCCTGAGGCCTCAGGCCCCCTCCCCCAGATCTGGCCTACAGGAAAGTTACTGTTGCCAGTTAGACCTATTTTTAGCACTAACAGGGGAAAATGAGACCACAGGGGCTGGATTATGCAAATCCAGTGGCTGGGCAGGCACAATAGCGCAGAATATTTTTGAATATGCCTGGTGCATGTGATAGGGTCTGACCAAGGAACAGGCTCCAGGAAAAGACTGAGGATGTGCAAGACTACATGTTACACGACTAGGAGTCACCCCTTTAATTGAATATTAATTAGATAGAGAAACTACAAAAGCGGAATCCCAGCAGATGGCAGGGTTGTTGGTCACTTTCCTGGAGGCAGCCTGCACTTGCTGGCTGAAGTGTGTACACTTTACTTTGTATCAAACTTACTTTCAGCAAGCAGCTGCTCACCCTCTTGAGCCAGCCCACACTCTGTACTGGACTTTAAGGATATGTTTGTTGTCTTACTGTTAGACTTGATGTCTGCACTGAGCTTACGTTTGTGTTAAGCTTGGTGTGGGCTCTGCTCAGTCTCTGGAGCTAGGCTGCACTCTCTGTGGAACCTGTATTTCTTATCTGTTATATTACACTTGTTCTCACTTTCTACCATGACTCTGCCCTTGAATTCTTTCCTGTGGCAGAACCTGGTAAGAGGACTGGGTGGATTGAGGCCGACTATCAGGCCCCTGGACCCTACCTCCGACATCAGATCCTCATTTCTTCCTTGAAAATTGTTCCTCCTACATTTACTAACGGGTCACTTTTTTCTGTTTCTCCAACTTCTATGACATGTCCCCATTCCTGTGTCTTCAATTGCTGCCTTTTACAGTGACTCCAAAATTTACAGTTATCACTCCACATTTTTCTCAAGCTCCAGGTCCCTGCTATTGGCATAGACTTATTTCATTGTATGTAACACAGTTTTCTCAGACTCAGCATATTGGTGCCCTGTCTGGGAACTATCTTGTGAGTGGCGTCCCCCTCAGAGCTGGCTGGGTGCTCTCAGGCCCCTCAGCTCTCAGTCCCCATACCCAATCTTTCTTTGAGTTCAATCAATGATGCTGGCACCCTGTATGTTCCACTCTCTTCCCTCCTACAGTCCTAGGTCCTAGAGCATCTCCTCATCTCTCTTTTCTGCCATTGCAGGTTCTTAAATCCCCATCCTGCCCCGGCCTCTCCCTCCTCTGGACCATCCTCACACAGCCACCAAGGGACGGTGGGAACAGACATCGCTGTGGTCTCTCCCTGGTGCCTGTCTTCTCACACCAGTCCCTCTCCTTGGAATCTCCACCTCTTCTTTCCCCCTGATCTCCATTTCATCTCTGTATGGGAGGTCTTCCTGAGTCCTTCCTGATTCAGGCAGAGGTGATCTCTCCCTCTACCCCATGTGGGGTCTTGTGCTTCTCTCTCCTGCATCATTTCTTTTGTGGGGTACTATTTATTAGACTCTGGACTTTTTCAGATTGGGGAGACCTATAGCTTGGTTTCCTCAATACCCAGGGCTTGAAGCATAACTAGGACTGAACAGTTTGCTGAAAAATCCAGTAACATTGCAGTATGGCCAAGGTCACTCAGGAGAGAGAGGTCACAGTAACCATGGAGATGCAGCCCTATTATGGGGGCTTAACAATTTCAGAATAGTGCATTGCAAGTAAATTGAAGTAAAATAAAAGTCAAAGAAAAACTCATTCTTCAAGAAGGTTATTTTTGGCAATAAAAAAATCTATAAATTTGTGCTTCTTGAATAATGAAGCTAGAGGAAAATGACCCATGCCATTTTAAGATTATTTTAACTATGTGTAGGGTGAATGAAGAAAAGCATTGGAAGGTTCTAGTATGAATAAGACTCCTAGATAGTCACTAAACAAACAACTAAGCAATAAATCCCTAGGAATAAAATTAACCAAGGAGGTGAAATATCTCTACAAGAACTACAAACCACTGTGGAGAGAAATTAAAGAGAACACAAAAAAAATGGAAAGACATCCCATCTCTTGGATTGGAAGAATTAACATTGTGGAAATGTCCATTCTACCCAAGGCCATCTACAGATTTAATGCAATCCCCATCAAAATACTAATGACAATCTTTGCATAAATAGAAACCACAATCCTAACATTCATAAACCCTGAATAGCCAAAGCAATTTTGAGCAAAAAAAATAAAGCCAAAGGCATAACACTACCTGACTTCAGACTGTACTACAAAGCTATAGTAACCAAAACAGCATGGTATTAAAAACAGATGTACAGACTAATGGAAGAGAATAGAGAACCCAGAGATCAACCCACATACTTACAGCCAACTGATCTTTGGCAAAGGGACCAAGAGCATACATTAGGGAAAAGAGTGCCTTTTCAATAAATGCTTCTGGGAAAATTGGACATCAACATGTGGAAGAATGATCCTAGACCTGTACCTCTTGCAATATATCAAAATCAACTGAGATCTGAAACTGTAAAACTTGTAAAAGAAAACGGGAAAAACACTTCAGGGTGTAGGACTGGGGAGAGAGACTTTATGACTATGACCCCAAAAGCACAAACAACAAAAAGAAAAATAAACAAATGAGATTATGTCTAAGTAAAAAGCTTCTGCACAGCAAAGGAAACAATCAAAAGAGTGAAAAGACAACCTACAGAATGGGAGAATATATATGCAAACTATACATCTGACAAAGGATTAATATCCAGAATATACAAGGAACTCCCAACAACTTAACAGTAAAAAACCAAGTAACCCAATTAAAACATGGGCAAAGGAGCTGAATAGGCATTTCGCAAGGGAAGATATATGAACAGCCAAAAGACACATGAAAAAATGCTCAACATCACTCAGCATCAGGGAAATGCAAATCAAAGCCACACTGAGGTATCACCTCACCCCAGTTAGACTGGATATTATCAGAAAAACAGAGAATAACAAATGCTGGTGAGGATGCAGAGAAAGGGGAACCCTCCTACAC
>NW_007731818.1:69507-74428 GCF_000696425.1 Galeopterus variegatus | reverse complement strand
AATGATCTTAAGAAAACTTGAAGAAATAAAGGAAGACTCAATTAGAGAACACAATGAAACAGGGCTCTGTCCCAGAGAGAAGGGTGCATGTCAGGAGCAACTAAACAACAGAACCGAGCACTTTCATCAGATGCTTCCAATGGGCTAAGTAGCTTTCTTACTGGAGCTGTTGGCTGACCCAAGGACCCAGACCCTGGATCTGATGCCCCAGGTCTGCTGAAAGCCAGGGTTCGTGGGAAGAAGTCCTGTGGGGGAGCCCAGCCATGAGGCCTAAAGCCCATTTTGGGTTCTGTTTGATTTCAAGCTCATGCAGGAATGCAGCAGTGCACACCCTCTGCAACCTGCTCCAGTGAGACTCACCCCAGATGCAGGGCCCACCTGGGCTGGTATGAGGGTATCAATGGGCCTGATAAGGAAAGGTGAGCACTGGAGAGACGCGGCCCCTATATTTAGGTGTATATCTGAAGTACACTTAACACACGTTAACTGTGGCAACTTTTCAAACCTGGACCCTGTCTCTAGCCCATCAACCTGAGTGGCAGTCAGGCGCAGTAGAAGTGTGCAGGAGACCGGGTTCCTACCTGGTTCCAGCTGCACTGTTCATTCTTTCAGCGACGGCTCCCTGGCCACATCTGTATGAACTGGGCAAGCAAGGGGGAGCCCCTGCATGTGCGGACCTTAATTTGGTGAGCCTCAAATCCTCCCAGAAAATACTTCTGTCATATTAGCCAGTAGTGATCAACTCAGGGTGATTCTGTTTGCCCTTTCTCTCACAGGGGACACTTGGCGATGTCTGGAGACATTTTTGGTTCTCACAACTTGAGGTGGAAGGAGGGGTGCTTCTGGCACCTGGCAGGCAGAGGCCCGGGATGCTGCCAAACATCCCACGATGCACAGGTCAGCTCCACCATGAAGACTCATCTATCTCAAAATGTCAGTAGTGCCGAGCTTGAGAAGCGCAGGTTCGGCAAATCGTTGCATCTCTCTGCGTGGGACTCATTTGCTCCTCTGTGAGACGGACACATCTCGTATGCGGGCAGATCATCCTGTGGACTGACCTGCCATTTCTTTTCAGTTCCCAACATTAGCAATTGCTTTTCCCACTTGATCTGGTATAAAAATTACTGGTTATAGTGCATTCATTTCTTCTTGACAGTGGTGGTCTAATTAAAGATTTGCTTTTATCAAGCTTTTCTCAACCATGATTGATTTGTCATGGGTATTAAGTGCTACATATACACATGAACAGGAGAAACAGAGGGATAAAATGTGAAGACAGCTCATTGATAGAGTTTTTCATATGACAACATGGGCAACTAGCTGGTTATTTTCATGTTAACCTATTTGGCATGGCTCACTTATAGAAAGGAGTCTTTCTCCTTTAATGAGATAGCTTCAGATTCTACTGATCCAACGGGAAGTGAGCACCGCCGTCCACCGTGCTTTGGAGCATAACTGTGGACAGGTGCTCTCAATAACATCTCACACTGCAAAGCTCATCTGCTCTGGTTCTCTTATGTATAAATATTGATTCTGGAGAAATTTCATATCCCAGCAATCGCAGTAGTGACGATGAAAAGCAACAGAGAAACATAGGAATGAATATAGATTCAAAAGTTACATCTATCTTAATATAGTTACATTCATCTTTACAGTGTTGAGATGAGTAGAAAGATAATAATAAAACTGCCATATTGGTTGGATTTTCCCAGCTATGTTCACCCCACTAGTGAACGATGGGGCCTACACAGGCATCATAATGACATATCAGAGCCTGCCAGTGGCTGCCGGCAGCAGCACCAGCCAACGGAACCGTGTGGCTCCACGTGGCCCCCTCACCCCACTGCCTCGGACCCAGGCAGGGGGTGGGGAGAACCAGGCCCCACCCCCACGCCCCAAGCTAGTGCCGCGCAGGTGAGCCTGCCAGTGGCGGCTGGCAGCAGCACCAGCCAGAGGAACTGCATGGCTGGACATAGCTCCTCTGCCTGCCTCAGACCCAGGGGGAAGCACCAGCCTACTGATCTGAGCCACTGAGTTTGGCCAAGCAGAACTTCACGAAGCTAGGGGCTCATTCTACAACCACAGAGTCTTGAACAGGAACCAAGGTGGTTTAACATAACCACCACCATCACACCTACTGTCAAGCATAGACAATTCACTCCCCACAGTAGTAACCAGGGCCACTTCACAGCCAACCTCAGTGTAATATAAGAAGCAAAACCCCTACTAAACGGCCAAGCATCAGTGAAAAAATACTAGAAGTACAAACAATCAAGAAGAAATGACACCACCAAAAGGATACAGTAACACTCCAAAGTCAGACTCCATGGAACAGGGAATCCTTGAAATGTTTGAAAAAGAATTTCAAGCAATGATCTTAAGAAAACTTGAAGAAATAAAGGAAGACTCAATTAGAGAACACAATGAAACAAGAAAAAACATCCAGAATATGAAGGAGGAAATCTACAAAGAGATTAATACTATAAAAGAGTGTAGCAGAACTTCTAGAAATGAAAGACCCACTCAATGAAGTAAAAAACACAACTGAGAGCTTGAGCAGCAGGGTAGAGCCAGCAGAAGAAAGGATTTCAGAGCTTGAAGATGGTCTTTTTGAAATAACTCAGGCAGACAAAAAAAAAAAAAAAAGGAAAAAAGAATTAAAAATAATGAGGAAAATCTAAGAGAGATAGCAGACAACCTTAAGCACTCTAACATCTGAATTGTGAGTATTCCTGAAGGGCAGGAGAAAGGAAGAGGTATTGAAAACCTACTCAAGGAAATAGTAACAGAAAACTTCCCAGGTGTAGGCCAGGATATAGACCTTCAGATCCAGGAAGCTCAAAGTTCCCCAAACAGAATCAGTTGAAAAAGATCCTCCCTAAGACATATTATAGTTAAATTCACAAAGCTCAAAGACAAAGAGAGAATCCTGAAAGCAGCAAGAGAAAAGCGTCAGGTCACTAATAGGGGAACCCCCATCAAAGTAACAGCAGACTTCTCAACTGAAACCCTACAGGCCAGAAGAAAGTGGAATGATACATTTAAAATACTAAGAAAAAAACTGCCAGCCAAGAATTCTTTACCCAGCAAAGCTCTCCTTCAGAAATGAGGGAGAATTAGTGTATTTCCCAGACAAAAAAAGTTGTGGGAGTTCACCACCACACGACCCGCCCTGCAAGAAATTCTCAAGGGAGTCATTCATCTGGAATCTGAATAATGGTGACCACCATCACAAATACACAAGAAAAAGAAAACCCACAGTTAAAACAAATATGCTAGCAAGAAAGAGAAAGAAGCTAAATCATTCCACCTTAAATTCCCAACTCACATTGAAGAAGAGAAATAAAAGGCGAAATAATGATCAAAAGATACTTAATCCACCTAAACAAGTAGCAGGTAAATGACAGGAATTAAACAACACGTCTCAATAACTACTGTAAATGTAAATGGACTAAACTCCCCATTCAAAAGACACAGACTAACTGACTGGGTTAAAACGCTAGACCCAAGTATATGCTGCCTTCAAGAGACCCAACTCACCTGTAAAGACACACATAGACTAAAAGTGAAGAGATGGAAAAATATATACCATGCAAACGGAAACTAAAAATGAGCAGGAGTAGAAAAACAAGAACAATCCAAACCTAAAGGCAGTAGATAGAAAGAAATAATTAAGATCAGAGCAGAACCAAATGAAATACAGACCCAAAAAACAACAGAAAAGATCAACAAAACTAAAAGTTGGTTTTTCAAGAAGATAAACAAAATAGACACACCATTACCTAGATTAACAAAAGAAAAGGAGAGAGAAGACCCAAATAACAAAAATTAGAAATGAAAAGGGAGACATTGCAACTGATACCACAGAAATACAAGGAATCATTAGAAACTATTATAAACAACTGTATGACAACAAATTTGAAAATCTGGAAGATATGGATAAATTTCTAGACACACATAATTACCAAGACTGAACCAAGAAGAGATAGAAAACGTGAACAGACCAATAACAAGCAAGGAGACTGTAGTGGTAATTAGCAGTCTTTCAACAAGAAAAAGTCTTGGTCTGGATGGCTTTACGGCTGAACTCTATCAAATCTTTTAAAGAGGAGTTAATACCAATTCTCCTCAAACTACTCCAAACAATTGAAACAGACACTACTCCCCCAAACTCATTCTATGAGACCAACATCACTCTGATACCAAAACCAGATAAAGACAACAAAAAAAGAAAATTATAGGCCAATATCCTTGATGAACCTAGAAGCTAAAATCCTCAACAAAATATTAGCAATCAGAATACAGCAACATATTAAAAAAATTATATGCTATGATCAAGTGGGATTCATCCTAGGGATGCAAGGATGGTTCTACATACAAAAGTCAATAAATGTGATCCATCATATCAACAAGCTCAAGGGCAAAGACCATATGATTATCTCAATGGATGATGAAAAAGCATTTGACAAAATTCAACATTCCTTCATGATAAAGACTCTCAACAAATTAGGTATAGAAGGAAAATATCTTAACACAATAAAAGCCATTTATGACATGCCCACTGCCAGTATTATTCTGAATGGGGAAAAATTGAAGGCCTTCCCCTTAAGGACAGGTATAAGACAAGGATGTCCACTCTCACCACTTCTATTCAACATAGTACTGGAGGTACTAGCTAGAGCAATCAGGCAAGAGAAAGAAATAAAGGGAATCCAGATTGGAAAAGATGAAGTCAAACTTTCCCTATTTGCAGATGACATGATACTATATAGAGAAAAACCTAAAGACTCTGTCAAAAAACTCCTAGAGCTGGTTAATTACTTCAGTAATGTTGCAGGATACAAGACAAATACCCCCAAACCAGTAGCATTTATATACTCAAATAATGAATTAACAGAAAGAGAAATAAAGAAAGTAAGCC
>NW_007731818.1:67734-68716 GCF_000696425.1 Galeopterus variegatus | reverse complement strand
AAGATATTCCATGCTCTTGGATTGGAAGAATTAACATTGTGAAAATGTCTATACTACCAAAGCTATCTACAAATTCAATGCAATCCCCATCAAAATACCATGACATTCCTCACAGAAATGGAAAAAAAAAACAATTTTACCTTTCATATGGAAAAACAAAAGACACTGAATAGCCAAAGCAATCCTGAGCAAAACCCACAAAGCTAGAGGCATAACTCTGCCTGACTTCAAATTATAATACAAAGCTGTTGTAACCAAAACAGCATGGTACTGGTATAAAAATAGACATTCAGACCAGCGGAGTAGAATAGAGAACTCAGAAATCACTCCTCAGTCTTATAGCCATCTGATATTAGACAAAGGCAACAAAAATCTACATTGGGGAAAAGACTGCCTCTTCAACAAGTGGTGCTGGGAAAACCAGATATCCATATGCAGAAGAATGAAACTAGATATGCATCTCTCACCATACACTAAAATCAACTCAAAATGGATTAAAGACCTAGGTATAAGACCCGAAACTGTAAAATTACTAAGGGAAACTATAGGTGAAACACTTTAGTAGTTAGGTCAGGGCACAGGCTTTATGAACATGAGCCCGAAAGCACAAGCAGCAAAAGAAAAAATAAACAAATGAGACTATATCAAACTAAAAAGTTTCTGCACGGCAAAAAAAAAAAAAAAAAACAATCAACAGAGTGAAAAGACACCCTATAGAGTGGGAGAAAATGTTTGCTAACTATGCATCCAACACGGGATTAATAACAAGAATATACATAGAACTCAAGCAATTATACAGTAAAAAAATAAATGACCCAATTAAAAAATGGGCAAAGGAGTTGAATAGATATTTTTCAAAGGAAGGCATACAAATGACCAACAGATATATGAAAAAATGCTCAACATCACTAGTCATCACGCAAATGCAAATTAAAACCACATTGAGATACCACCTCACTCCAGTTAGACTGGCTGTAATCAA
>NW_007731818.1:62778-67097 GCF_000696425.1 Galeopterus variegatus | reverse complement strand
CATATGATCCAGCAATCCCTCTTCTGGGTATATATCCAGAGGAATGGAAACCATCATGTCAAAGAGATACCGGCACTCCTATGTTTACTGCAGCTCTGTTTACAATAGCCAAGATATGGAACCAACCTAAGTGTCCATCAATAGATGATTGGATAAGGAAACTGTGGTATATATACACCATGGAATACTACTCTGCCATAAAAAAGAATGAAATACTCCCATTTGCAACAACGTGGATGAACCTGGAGAAACTTATGTTGAGTGAAACAAGCAAAGCACAGAGGGATAAACACCGCATGTGCTCACTCATATATGGGAGCTAAGAGGGAAAGGAAGGGAGGAGAGAAAGACCACAGCAGTGCCGTGATCCAACAGAGGGAGGGAACATTCCTAGGGCTACAAATAGGAGTAGAGTGGAGAAGAGGAGGGTGAGGGAGGTTGGGGGATAATTGGGAGGGGACAAAGGGTACAAAAGTAATTTCTGGTAATTACTATGCCCCCAGTATGAATCTGGCCCTCACATCATGGGCAGGAGGGGGGACAGTTAGCTTTGTATCTCATGAATATTCTTAATAAATAAATAACAACAAAAAATAATGACATATCATTGGCAGGCACAACAGAAAGAGAAGGTGATCCATTAAAGACCTTCCCAGAAAACTTAAGCAAACGCACCTGAATTCATCCCCAGTTTGGCTCATTATTTCTTAGTTATTCTCAAAGATTTCCTTCCACCACAGTTCAAAATTATTCCTACCAAATGTATTTAAGTAAAATTGAAGAGTCTGAAAATTCACAAAACAACTAAACTTCCTTCCTGTATGGAATATTTTGTATATTAAAAAATCTTTTCAGAGACTTATGACTTATCTTCATGATCACAGGAAAATCAAATATCACATCTTCTCACCTATAATGTGTTTGCTAGAGGGCAATGATAGGAATTTTTAATTGATTTCATTGTAAAAATGTAGTTGTGCAACATACTTTCTTACCACATTAATTAACGAAGGAGCAGTTCACCTCTAGCATACGTAAAGAAGAACTCACTCGACCCAGCGAGGGCAGAAACAGTGATTTTTCCTGGACGCCAACAGAAAGAGTTTATGTTGTTTTAAAATTTGTGTCAATGAGCCAACAAAGCTGTTCTTAGAACCACTAAAATGGAAAGTGGTTTGATGAAATTAGCTCCGGTGCTTGTCCAGAGCAGCAGAGATGGCACCATATTGGCAGAACCAATTTTGCAGGGGCACAGCGAGATTATCACCCACTGACTTTGCTAAAAGTTATCGTCAGACCTTTCCTGAAAGAGTGATGTTCTTCACCATGCCAGCAAAGCCCAAATGTCGAAGTCATTAGTTAGACTTTTATATTCTCCTAATCAACATTTTAGGAAGTAAATAAAAAAGTTTATATATATATATTTTTTATTGCTTAAAAAAATCAACTGCTCACTGGCATTGAAACCATATAATCGTTAGTTTTCACTGTATAAAGATACACCGTTCAGTGTGAGGTGTCGTTATGAATGCTCTTTCTGTGGACAAAGACCATAGCTGGAGGAGACTGAAGAGAACTTGTGGTTTCTTTTACGTTGGACACCAATGTAACCTGTCTTTCAGGCATCATGTGCTGCTATCATGTTGTAAGATTCACTGATTTAAGCAAACATTTGTCTGGAACCTAAGATCCTGGCTTGAATGTGCTCAATAATCAAATTGAAAAATGGGTGTAAGAACCGAAGTGTGCAGCATCAGAGACTGGGGAGCCTGAGCAGAGAATAGCTCAGGGGTCGAGGGCAGGCTTCGTTGGGAGGTGAGCCTGGACTCCCCCTTGAAGGGTGCTCAGAGCTGGCACGTGGGGAGGGAGGAGTGGGTGGTACTAGCAGAAGACACAGCCTGTCTGTCCATTAGATGTGTCGATGCAACCACACCTGGACTCATGGTGTTTAACACTGGAAACACGGCACTAACTAAAATAGGAATTTGATGTCAGTGGATGTCATCAATAAAAAGACAATTTCTTGATTTAAAGATACTCAGTTTTAATTTGATCTTTCCCCAGTGGTCTGGAGGCTCTCATTTGTGGGGATGAATTGACTGGTTACATTAGTTTTCTGGGGATACAGTCTACTTACTGTCTTTAGAAGTCTCATTGAATTTCCTTCAAATTACTTGCTTTCTGGGGAAAATACTGAATGACAATTTTACTGTTCTCTCTTCCCCTAAATGGAAAAATGTGCCCTAATGTTTGAATCTTGCTTTGATATGTTTTAGTATTTTAATATCTCGAGTTGATTATTGCAATTGCTCAGCTTCTTGAATAATGACGTATAGTGTTCAATATTTTAAACTCACTGAAGTTGAGTGGCAATTACAGAATCTTAGAACTTGCAGACAAAGACTGTCAGACCAAACCTAAACTGTCTCAAAAGGATGCTTATACATCCCATTCCACCAAAATCTTTAGAAAGGGAAATTTTGCATACTTCTGTTCTGGTTTGGTGAGAGCTAAATGGAATCTTCCTTGCTCCAGACATAAAATGATGTAATTGTGTGGTCTTGGAGGAATGATGTTCTCTGTCTCAGTGTGCTCATCTTTAACTGCTGTCAAGAGGAGCAGAAATAAAGCATAGGAAGGAGCAGAAACCAGTGCTCCGTGAGGGCAGCTGTTACAGTGTTGGCTATTCAAAACCATTCTCTGTCTCCATCCTCAATGAACGGGAAGAATAAATCCCATCAGCAACCATGAACTTGGCACTGTCCTTCATTTCTCTGGAGACTATTACTAAGTGACCACGTGTATGTTTATGAGATACAGTTGCAAGAAAGAAGAATCACCATGGACCCCCTCCCGCAGGAGGACACGCAGGTGCAGCTGCAGTTCCTGGAGCATCCCTACGTGCCAGGCACTCTGCAGAGTACTTGACACTGTGCAGCTCATCAAGCTTCAAAACAGCCTTGCAAGGTAGATGGTATTTGTATTTCTACTTCATGGATTGAGAAAATGGAGGTTCAAATGGGTTTAAACATTTTCCTGACATCAGCCAGCAAATAATAGATCTGGTGCCTCTCCACTTGCAGATTATAAAAATGCCTTTTATCTTTTTCTGGCCAT
Organism: Galeopterus variegatus; assembly: GCF_000696425.1. NCBI lineage: Eukaryota > Metazoa > Chordata > Mammalia > Dermoptera > Cynocephalidae > Galeopterus > Galeopterus variegatus. The sequence continues at coordinate 63,980 of NW_007731818.1, read as the reverse complement.
TTACATAGTTCAATCTTATTTCTCATGGCCTGATCCTATTTTTTGATCCCTCGACAGTGCTCAGAAGCACACTGGAATCCTTGCTCACTGCAAAACTAAATGGGAGAATCACTTATCATTTTAGCAAGAATTATACCAGTTCCAGGTTTTCCTTAAAAAAATCAAAATACATTTTGTAGCAGAAGAAATTTTAAAGATGATACTCTAACCATTCCGTGGCTCAAATTGTTTAAAGGAACTATTAACAAATGGGCTTAAGAAAGAGTAAGAGAAAATTAATTAAAATGGTCCCTCAATCCTTTAAATGATAGCAAAACCAGTGACAATTATTTCGGAGAAAAACGCCTCTGAATATTTGCTTACTGACATAATGACATATTTCCCTGGTCTATAGCAAAGGTCACGTGGGACCAATGATTTTCAAAACATCAGCATTTCTACATCATGATGTCCTACTGTGTAGGACAGGTCCCTTCCAGAAGCACAGTAACTGAAGTATTTCTCCCCTGGGCCAATCACGTTCCAATGGAGTGTACAGGCTTATTGAATTGTGAATAGCAAAACTTTTCATAGAAAGTGTTTATTCTCTGTTTTAGCCAAATAGTGTGAGGTTTAGTTACTACCTCTTAACACATGACCAACTATCTGGACATAGAAAGGGCAGGAGATAACAGGCTCATGTTTATCTGAATATGGTCTGTGGCCCACACCTCAGAGAAAAAGCCAGGCCCAGCAAGCCAAGACTGGTAGATCTTTCTTGGTGCTTGGCTGTAAGTAGGAGAAAATATTCTTGAATAAGTATGAAAAGGATCTTTATTTATATAAAGTTTTCTTGGAAATAGCTAACATTTGATGAATCCTTACAAAGTTCTGATCACTGTGTTATTTATTTTTTTCCTTTTTGTCTTTTTTCCGTGTCTGGCAACGGATCGCAACCCTCAGTGTTGCCCCCGTACCAGACCGGGACCGGCAACGGGATTGCGATCCTCAGTGTTGCGCCCGCACCTCGCTCAGCCAGTGAGCGGGAACCGTTCTGTATGTGGGATCCGAACCCTCGGCAGGAGCGCCACCGCGCTCCTAAGCGGCGCTCGCTCAGCCAGTGAGCGGGAACCATTCTGTATGTGGGATCCGAACCCTCGGCAGGAGCGCCACCGCGCTCCTAAGCGGCGACACTAGCGCAGTGCGCCACCGGGCTGGCCCTG
>NW_007731818.1:55523-61778 GCF_000696425.1 Galeopterus variegatus | reverse complement strand
ACTGCAGCAGTGCGCCACCGGGCCGGCCCCACTGTGTTATTTTTGACATGCATCTGTTCACTTAACCTTTCCACAATCCTAGCAAATAGAAACACATTAAGTAATTTTGTTGCTGTCTTACAGATAGTAAGTGGAAGAGTTTGGATCCCTGCAGTGTTATGAAGTATGCACTATAGCGACGGAACTGTGGTGTCTTCTATGCTTCTGTGACACTATTCAAGGGGGAAATACCCACTATGATATCATCCCAGAACTTCAGGTTGTCTTGAAGGCATTTGAGATGTTTAGCTAAGGGCCCTAGGGAAAGTTTTGGTTGAATATTTGAGGGTTTCCCAGCCACAGGATCTGAGCCACGAACATCTCCATGGTAGGAACCATGTGTACTGATGGGACATTTTTAAGCCTCTGAAAATATTTATCACATATCCACGTAATTCCCATTGTTAATGACCCCATGGAAAATTCAATGCATAGATTTAATAAAAATGAATATTAAAATTGAATAATAAACTTAAAAATGTCCAGGCACTCAGATACCAGCCTTATTCTTGCATGTGAGTATAGAAGTCAGAGGGAATTTGAATTTGAATTTGTCCTGTGTGGGACAGGCATTTAATATATATTTTGAATGTAACTTTTGTCACTGTCACTTATAGTGGTCCTTTGTGCATATAATATAATCCCTCGTTTTTTGAATGGGATTAGAAAAATAAAAAATAGAAATACAGAAAAATAAATCATTTTTATATTTCTGGTTAACTGAATATTTTTGAGTTTCATAATTTAAAAAGTATCTGTTGTCAGTCCTGGATAAATAAAAATTGCAGTACATAAAATACTTTAGGTATAAAAAAACACTGAAAAATGATTTTTGAAAAACAAAAGTATATCTTGTATTCATTCATTCATTAGTCCATTCTTTTTGACAAATATTTGTTGTGTAGCTACAGTCCTGTGTGATAGAATTGTATATTCCTACATGGTCCATTACAGTTAGAACTAGAAGCTGGGAAACGATGGTACAGAAAGAATTTAAAATGATCATCTGATCACATCAATTTGCTGCCACAGATTAGAATCAACAATTCAGGAAAGCATTTTACACATTCGAGAAAAACATTCAATTATTCAGTTGGATAGTTTGGGCAAAAATGATTGTCTTAATTCTGTGTATGTGAATACACAATTAGAATATCCTTAGCAAAAGTAATTATTGTTAGTTACAGGCTCTGTTATCTATCACTTTCTATATGTATATCAGGCAAATATTAAATACCTTGGAAAATTTTAAATTTGATTTAGCATTAGGATTCTATTGAAGTATACATACATCTTTAAGAAGAAAAATGAGTCAAAACAGATACAAGATTTCTAAACAACCACATAGGTTTTATTTAAACATGAGTGATCAAATATGTCTTTTGAAATTAAAAAATGAGCTGATTATTTAATATCTGAATGTATCTTAAGATCTGACTATCCTCTTTTAAAAAAGAGAGTTCAGGCATGAACATCTTTTTGGCTTTAAAAGCCTATCATGTGTTTTGTTTGTTTGTTTTTTACCATGTAAATAACACTATGAAAATTCCTCGTGATTTCTGAAGGGGCTTCCTAATCAGAGAAAAAGAGATGAAAATACACCTGCTATGTAATTCCATTACTGAGCTAGTTTGGAGTTGGCTTATTTCTCAGGGATCAGATAAGTTGGTGAGAGTCACCCTGAAAATAACGGGGGTGGGGACAGAAGCAGCTTCCCCTCTTGAGTACACTGGGGCCCATTTAACAATTTTGCACCATCAGGAAAAGGTTAATTACACTGTTTAAGATAGGAAGAACCATGCATATGATAAATTGGAGAAAGATTTCTATAAAAATTGCATGAAACTAAAAGGATTGATGCTTAAAGGAAATTTTACTGAGGTGGATTATTCCTTTCCTGTCAGAGCTTAATGAATGAGACAGGGAAGAGGCATATAAAAATTGTACTTTTTCAGACATGTGAGATAGAGTTAATCTCACTTGGAAACCCTTTCTGAAGAAATTGTTCAAAGTTCTGGAGTCAAAAGGACTGTTAGATGGGAAGATGTACGTGTAGTCAACAAATATGGGGTCGGGACTGTAGTCACTGACAGTGTCGGCAGAGAAAAAAGGAGGGTTTAAGGCTATTATCTTACAGAAACTGCGCCTAAATACTCACATATTTATCTTGATTATATCAGAAAGGTTACGTTCTAGACTGCACTGTTCAGTAGCATAGCCATGAGTCAAATTTAAGTGATCTGAACTTCCGAAATATCAAAATATCTCAATTATGTCAACCTACACGACAGAGAGACTCTCTCAAAGAAAATGATATTTAGGGCCGGCCCGGTGGCGCACTGCTACAGTGCGCCGCTTGGGAGTGCTGTGGTGCTCCCGCCAAGGGTTCGGATCCCACATACAGACCGGCCGCTCACTGGCTGAGCGAGGTGCGGGAGCAACACCGAGGGTTGCGATCCCATTGCCGGACACGAAAAAAGACAAAAAGGAAAAAAAAAAAAAAAAAGAAAATGATATTTATTTGTGGATAGGGCATTGCTTAGGGAACCCACGTGCCATAGTAAACTGGGTGAGTTTTCAGGGAGGTAAAGGAAGACAGAGGGTCTCCAAAGAAAAATGACAGAGGATCACATCATTGGGGATAATCATCCTCGGCCACAAGAACCAATAACAAGGGAGACACCTGTCAGAGGTTGGACAGGCAGGTCCTGGGCAGATGTCCTTGCAGAAGTATCTTTTTATTAAGGTTATAACTGTGCAAGGCTGTGGCTCTGTAGAGTCCTTTGTGACAGTTCTTGTTACCAGGCATAAGTGCACAAGAACTGCCCCCTTCCATGGCCTTTCCCTGGTTCTATCTGTCAGGTTTTTAGTTTTTATTTTTACACAAGAGACTCCATTTTGACTCTGAAAGTGTTCATAAAACAATTACTAATCAGTTCCTCTGCAATACTAGCTACATTTCATCCTCTCAGTAGTCACATGCAGCTAATGACTACTGCATTGGACAGCACCTAACAGAGTTACACTGGACAATGCCAGGCTACAACATTTTTTGCCATGCAAAGGCAGTATCAGTACATACTCATTTACCTATTCAATGTACGACATAAAGCAAATGAAATTAATCACGAGGACATTCCTTTAGGCCTTCAATGTTTTGGATTAGCAAATCTATTGAAGGAGAATTTGGAGCAAAAATATTTTATTAAAAATAAGCTAATTTGAGTGAAATGAAATAAACTGCTCCCCAATACATACTTTTACATGACTTTGAGTAATCTCAAATGTGAATACGTCATTGCTTTAAATACACACCTAATTATCCATCTACACCTGGCATTCTGGACACCATTTCTGAATTCAATCCTTGAAAGTCGTTTGCAAACCAAAAAGGAAATTTAAAAATTAGCATTCTACCATATGAAGCACAAATACGTAATCAAGATAAAATATATTCTGAATGGCAAGCATCACCATTCTACTTGAATGTAACAGCCACACTTAAATTCATTGCGCTCTCTTAATTAGAACTTCAAGGATAACAGCATAAAAGAAATTACAGTAATCAAGCCCATGAATGTCTAAATGAGAGAATGAATATTGGAGAAACCAAACTTTGAAGGCAAAAGATTCAACATAAAAGACTAAAGCCATTTTGACACTTTAATTAATGTTAGTCACAAAACATAAGCGTAAATCAAACAGGACACAGACATCACATCTCACAGGCATACACACAATGGTTTCTCTAAAGTTACAAAAAATTATGTGGGCCACACAAGTTCTGGGGCAACATTGATGGGTTCGCAGCAAAGATGTCTATTTTGAATGTGTTAATTAGCTAGAAATTATAGTCTAACCAGCATTTAACATCTTGTAGACAGTAAATAAAGTGATGACAGCTGTTTTACTGTTTGAGACACATCCTGTTTCCATTTTAAATATTAAAAAAATCACATCACACAGTAAGAACTTGTGTTTTCTGAAGAAAAACTGAAAATGAATCAACTTTTAATGATGTGAAGAGTCACATAAGTTTCCAAGTACAGAATTTTGAATATTCAAAGGGCCAGGCAAGAAAACAAAATGATAATCCAAAAAGAGAATTCATTATCAATAATGGTGCACACTGAATTTTATGATGATTTGATGAAAAGACAAAAAAATAATATTGCGGGCCGGCCCGGTGGCGCACTCGGTAGAGTGTGGTGCTTGGGAGTGCGGCGGCGCTCCTGCCGAGGGTTTGGATCCCATATAGAGACTGGTCCGCTCACTGGTTGAGCACAGTGCGGGCGTGACACCGAGGGTTGCAATCCCGTTACCGGTCACAGAAAACAGACAAAAAAGGAAAAAATAAAAATATTGTATCAGCAACATAGCTTGGTTCCTTCTCAAATCATATGTTCAGTAGGATCCAATTATGTCCTAATTCTTTAAGAATGTGAAGCTGTAAACTTAGATGGAAAATTTTTTGAAAAGAATAATTTTTTCAGTGGAAAAGTTGAAAATACCAAAAACTGTGACTCACTGGATGGCAACTGGGTGATGCTGATGAATCTCTTCTTCAAGAAGTTGTGAATTATATAACAGATGGCAGCTGTTTCACGTCTTCACAGTCCGTGTGCGTTTGAGTATGTGTGTATGTAGCTTCCCTTGGGACACTTAATGCGAATGAAGTATATATTAATGTTGTACCCGAATTATATTTTTACCACCAAGACATGAGGGAGGGCTAATTCTACTGATGGTGTTTTGTTTGACGATGGAAGAGTTGAAATTTACATGTGCATATGGCAGACAGTGAGTGCACAGCTGTTGACCTACACAAGTTAACATATCTAGAGTTACTCATATTGTTTCTTTATTGAAGGAAAAGAAAATGACATTCCATAAAAAATTAACAAAACAATAAAGCAAATGTTATATGCAAGAGTAAAAACAGTATATACTTCTGACTTACTGATGCTTCAGAGTCAAATTAATAAATCCTAAATATTATCTACTTCTCCTATAAAGTTTGATAAGGAAGTTGGAAGGCCCCCCAACCTACCATTCGGACTACATAGTCATAACCTCAAATTGACTGTAATGAAAAGGAAAATATAGATATTAATCTCCCAGGATATAGGCCAAACATTTTGAATTGCCTTCTGTCTATGCCTTGTTGAGACTGTCCAGACCAATGGCCAGTGTCAGTTGTGCCAATAAATCAGTGCTCCTTCGATCAGAGTCTTCTCCATGAACTTTCAGAGCTTATATGAATCAATACACACCACCAATTTGACCTAGCTGAGTATGAATGACTCATGGGGCCAGAGAGAAGTGACGGTGTGGAGTGGTGGTATGGGGGTTCTGACCAGGCTCTATTCTGGCTTGACCATTAGGAGCATGTGACCTCAGGTGCCCTTGGCTTTTCTGGGGAGGGCGAATAGCTTCCTCGCTGCACTCGCAGGTCTAGCTCTGAGGACAATTGCTATGCAAACCTAAACTATGTTGTCATGACTGGCATTTTCTGTACACTCCAGCTTTGTCCTAGTAACTGAAATAGATATGTTTCCTATTCCCTGTTTATAATGGGGCTGAAAACTAAGAGCTTCTAACAAAATGGAAAAAAGTCTCACTGCAATCCTCGTGGGCTCCAGGAAATTGTGTCCCGCACTGGTCCAAGGCAAAGGGCACATTGATGGAAGAGGTCGGCAGGAGAATTGCACAATGAATCACCCAAAGCACAGCCTTGAGATAAGAACATCGAGTAGATGATACACAGAGCAAAGTGGCAATTTACTGTGATTTTCAGAAACTGCGCATAACATTTTGGTTTGCCAGCTGGCTCCCATTACTGGGTTTCATCTCATGTTATTCTTCATTAAGAAAAAAATCTGACCTTGACTTCAAGAGCTAGCGAAACGAATGATGCAAATTCTGTAATGAACTATAAAGAATTTTTATGTAAGTCCACAAAAGGATTGATTCATCAGTTTACACGTCCCCAAATATTTACGGATTACCTATTACATGCTAGATGTTATTGACATGACATAAAATATTTTATTCTCTAGCTCTTCTCTACTCTCCCCTAAACTCGGAAACATCATTATCAAAATGGAAGTCATCTGCAAGCTGGCGGCAGTACTAACACCTTAAGGTAGTTCAGAGGGGGAGAAAGAGAGAAATTCCCTTCTATTAGTTAATTAATTCACTAGTTTATTCTTTTCA
>NW_007731818.1:54758-55446 GCF_000696425.1 Galeopterus variegatus | reverse complement strand
AAAAAATCTGACCTTGACTTCAAGAGCTAGCGAAACGAATGATGCAAATTCTGTAATGAACTATAAAGAATTTTTATGTAAGTCCACAAAAGGATTGATTCATCAGTTTACACGTCCCCAAATATTTACGGATTACCTATTACATGCTAGATGTTATTGACATGACATAAAATATTTTATTCTCTAGCTCTTCTCTACTCTCCCCTAAACTCGGAAAAATCATTATCAAAATGGAAGTCATCTGCAAGCTGGCGGCAGTACTAACACCTTAAGGTAGTTCAGAGGGGGAGAAAGAGAGAAATTCCCTTCTATTAGTTAATTAATTCACTAGTTTATTCTTTTCATTAAGGAAATCCACAAGTATTTATTGAGTGTCTACTGTGTGCCAGGCACTGCTCTAGGTAAAGGGAGATCCGCTGTGAGAAAAATCCCTGCCGCCATGGTGCTTATAACCTAGTGGAGGGACAGACAATAAAAAAAATAAGTTATTAAAACATATGTTATAAGTTGATGGACATGATGAACTCCTCTAGGTGCAATGTTATCAAAATCTTCTGGAAGGCACCAAAATGTGTATAAAACTCAATCTACTTTTCTGCCTAAACCAAAGGTCTAACTTAATATTCAGATGGCACGAGGTAAATGGAATTATTAAAAAGAAAGAAAGAAAGAAAGAAAAAAAGAAAGA
>NW_007731818.1:50094-54351 GCF_000696425.1 Galeopterus variegatus | reverse complement strand
CACATCGGGCGTCCTCCTGTATTCTTTAACACGTGGAAGGCTGTGTTCCCCAGGCAGTTCTGCAGATGTGTGCAGTGGATGCAGAGAGCAGAGCGAAGTGCTGAGTGTCTGAGCGGCTGGAGGCCAGACCAGAGCCCCACGTAGGAATGCGAACGTCTGTGGCAGATCATTTCCCTGAAGGAATGGGCGTCCCCGCTGCCGAGTGCTGTGGCCACTCCTGCCGATTCCACTTTTGGAGAAAGAGTTCATTTGGGGCTTCCTAGCCCACACTGTGCACCAAAGGCTTCAAATCCCTCTGGTGGTGGAGCTGAGGCTTGAATGATAACTAGGGAGGCTGGCAGACCTCAGCGAGAGACTGAGCCGGAGCAGAGAGTTGCTCTCTGCATGACCCTGAGGATTCTGAACTTGCAAGTGAACACGGCCACTACTGTTGACACGGCCAGTACTGTAACTGTTGGCCCGAGGAGCCCCCGGTGAAGGCAGGTCTCACGGAATCTAACAGCTTCAGGATTCTCAGTCATGTGCTTGCGTCCTCAGCTCCTCTGCTTCAGTCCTGGCTCTCCTGCTCAGAGGCCAGCGTTAGGGAGGGAAAAACATGGGATCTGAGTGTTTGCAAAGGATCTGTCAACTCTATTAAATTCAGTCATGTGCTTGCGTCCTCAGCTCCTCTGCTTCAGTCCTGGCTCTCCTGCTCAGAGGCCGCGTTAGGGAGGGAAAAACATGGGATCTGAGTGTTTGCAAAGGATCTGTCAACTCTATTAAAATCAGAACTTGGACTGTGAACTGTTAAGTTTGAAAAAGTGAATTCATTTCTCTGTTAGCAATATTCCCCAAAATATTCTCCATGTGATCCCAAAATTATGCTAAGTGGGGATTTCTTGGTCATGAATATTGCAACATACTTTTGAAGCTCTATCAATGGGTGCATTATCTATACTTTCCCCGTATTTCTATTGAGAGATTTTGTGCCCATGCTTCTGTCTTCCATGAAATGTAGATGTAGACTCTCTGAGTATCTTTTGAAAAGCACCCAGTATCTGCCCCCTCAAATAACCCAAAATGTCAAATAATTCATTTCTGTTAAGCTCCATTTGCCAGATAATACAAGTCTTTTAGAATATGCTCACGAAGATAAACCCTGGTCTATAAAAAAGAGTGTGTGGGAGACAGCTCCTGTGTCTCTATAGCTAAAATCTAAGAGCTAAGCTCCATGCTTACTCAGAAGAAAAAGGAATTTTGACCATTTTATGAATCACAGAACAATTTGTAATAACTCAACATTAATTAGAAGACGGGATTAAATGTTAACTAGCAAGTACTAGTACCGAAGTTTTTCAATGTGGTGATCATCTATTCATGTCTATGCCTGGAGTTTCTAAATCTATTTCAAATTCTGTTTCCTTTCATTTTATAAAGCATCTCCCCAGTCTTATACACATTAGGCACTAAATAAATATTTGTGAATTTGATTCAATTGATCATGTGATTGATCAAAATGGTAGTGAGGTAGTGACAGGCTACAAACCAATAAACTAAAAAGGAAGATACCAGCTTCTAGTAAAGAAAGAGATAAAAGCGCACACTGACAAAATTAAGAATTGGAAATGTAACCTTGCAGGATTTTTCTCCAAGAATTTAATGAATCTGCGGTTGCCTACGTCAACAACAATCTTTTAGTTGCCTTAGTCAATGGATCTTTTTCTTTATTTTACTTATACTCATGGTAGCATTTGATATAATCAATCGTTTCATTCTCCCTTATCTTTTTCCTCCTTGACTTCTAAAAAATAATAATGGATAAACAGAGGTCTAAATATTCCTCATGATGAATCCACTGGGATTTTCAAAGCTTTCCCATTACTTGTATTCACAAAGCACAATATGGGCCTATATCTTAATGGCTATGTTAGGATAAAATAAATCCAATGTAATTAAATATTTTAAAAATGAATGTTTTACATACATACATGCAAGTTTTCTTTCTATATAACTACTTCCTTACTGTTTTATGCCCTTTTCTACGTCATTTGAAAATATAAGTAGAGATGCAAATTTCACAATCCAAGTCCCTGAAAACCATAAACCAAGCTCACCACACATCTGTCTAGCACTCCACATTTTTGTTGTTTGAAAAGGTGTTGAAAGATTAATTCAGAGTAATCAATGTCATTCAATCTCTTACTTCAATCTCGGGAACATTAAAATGGCCTAAACTAATTCTGTGTTAGCCTAACCACTACTGAAAATAAATTATAAATAGCTAGCACTAACTAAACATTGGGTATTGAGTAGCTCTGGAAGCTCTGAAAGGCAAAAAGAAGATAGTGATGAGGTTTTTTTCTCACTTAAAAAAATATTTTTGAGATATATGTTCAGCTTTTGGACACCTTGAGTTTTAGAGAAAGGCAGCTCATGTAATTCAATTTATATGCCTGAATAATTCTTACCTTTCCAGAGAATTAAAATTAAATTTCAAGGGTCACAGTCAATGACTTGCAATGAGTGGCCACTTTGGACCTCCCATCAGAAGTGTGTTCAGGTGCCACCTGGAGAATGACTAACAGCACGGGTTGCTGCCATTCTTGGAGAACGTCTGCTGCACTCGATCCGTGCTGCAGAACAAATCTATGGGATATTGTTTGTATATTTTTTACCACGATTCTTCCCATTTCAAGCAGTCTCAGAGGTTCTTCTATTCAGAGAATTTGTTGGGGAAAGCTAACTCCAGGACAATCTTTCCATTGGCAAAGATCACCTTGACTTTTTTTTTTTTTTTTTTTTTGTTTTTTTACGTGTCCAGCAACGGATCGCAACCCTCAGTGTCGCCCCCGTACCGGACCGGGACCGGCAACGGGATCGCAACCCTCAGTGTCACCCCCGCGCCTCGCTCAGCCAGTGAGCGGGAACCAGTCTGTATGTGGGATCCGAACCCTCGGCGGGAGCGCCCCCGCGCTTCCCAAGCAGCGCACCAGCGCAGTGCGCCACCGGGCCGGCCCTCACCTTGACTTTTGAGAAAGCCTAAACTCAGCAGAGATTGTTGGGGGGTGGGGGGTGGGCCAAAGGGGGTCAGGGTGGAGAGGGAGGAGAAAGGAAGCCTGTGAGAACGGTGGCGCCAGGGAAGGGGATCCCGGGGTCTCCGAGCAGATGGAGCACATGGCCTCTATCCTGACAACACCCCAGTGAAGACCTGGCAGACTTGAGCTCCCCGCACCCCATGCAGAAGGGAACACTGAGACTTTAGGGCAGCCAGTGTTGACCATTGGTACATGACCAGGAACTTTCCTGGATTTCTTGAAGCCTCCTGGGAGTCCCGGTGATGGTACTGCCCTGGGTTCACCCCAGAATGACTGAGGCTGAGTATTCCAATATACCAGGCAGGAGCGGTGGGGACTTGGCATTGATTTAAAGAAAATAAATCTGTTATTTCTTGCACATCTTGGTTGCAGATGATTAAGTCATATGCTGCATGGAACATCTGATAAAGAATGCAACGAATACTCCTGAATTGGTACTGTCCAAAGATAATGACTCTAAGAGAAGAAAGATCAACTAGATGTCTGAGATAATAGGGAAGTACGGTGGAGATTAAATACCTAAATATCGAGGTCCCCTAAGTTACTGCAAACTCTTAATGTAAATGTAATTAGACATCATATGAACTGTAAGTTCTCAAGTCAATCATTCATACATTTGACAACTATTTATTGGGCCCTGGATAGCATGGGGGTACAGAATAGGCTAATCTAAGCTCATCCGGATTATCTCCAAACCTGCTCTGAGCGTAGTAGTGACCCTTGGTCATATGATGAAATACGTTAAGATGATTAAGTCATATGCTGCATGGAACATCTGATAAAGAATGCAACGAATACTCCTGAATTGGTACTGTCCAAAGATAATGACTCTAAGAGAAGAAAGATCAACTAGATGTCTGAGATAATAGGGAAGTACGGTGGAGATTAAATACCTAAATATCGAGGTCCCCTAAGTTACTGCAAACTCTTAATGTAAATGTAATTAGACATCATATGAACTGTAAGTTCTCAAGTCAATCATTCATACATTTGACAACTATTTATTGGGCCCTGGATAGCATGGGGGTACAGAATAGGCTAATCTAAGCTCATCTGGATTATCTCCAAACCTGCTTTGAGCGTAGTAGTGACCCTTGGTCATATGATGAAATACGTTAAGACGAATGATGTCCTGTATAACCATGGCTTGTGAGTTATTTTGGGACAGAGTACACTGGCCTGT
>NW_007731818.1:48327-50025 GCF_000696425.1 Galeopterus variegatus | reverse complement strand
ACAACTATTTATTGGGCCCTGGATAGCATGGGGGTACAGAATAGGCTAATCTAAGCTCATCCGGATTATCTCCAAACCTGCTCTGAGCGTAGTAGTGACCCTTGGTCATATGATGAAATACGTTAAGATGAATGATGTCCTGTATAACCATGGCTTGTGAGTTATTTTGGGACAGAGTACACTGGCCTGTGAGTATCAGCACTGGCAGTTTCTGAGAAGTACTAACGGTGTCCATGACAACCATGGAGACATGTTGGACTGCTGGGAAGACATTTGCTGGCACAGTTTTGGACTGACTTCTGCGTGATGTCATTATTTTCAGGTTTCTTGACTCACAACATAGATTTATGCTGGAATACAGGGCAGGAGACATGGTTTTGACAGCAGGTCTGATACCAAGATCACATGGGAAAGAACACCTGGACCTTACTGGTGTGGGCTCTGACCTCACACAAGGTGTTTGGCAGCTTCAGCTGGATTTGGTTCCACATCATCAGGATGAACTGAATTTATTACAAGAGAACAGGAGAAAAATCAGGGTCTTTCAGCAGCCTCCCAGCACTCTGCCCACGTTGCCTAAGTCCCGTGGAAACCTTCTGTTCTGATCGTCCTGTGACGGGGTGCTGTGAAGTTCTCTCTGCAGTCCTCTCTCTCCCCATCTGTTCCTGGCTCCCTCCTGGCTCCCGCCTTTCTCGCCACGTCCATGCTGAGGCTCCCGGCTGTGGTCTCAGATGCTCTCTTCTCATTCTATGCCGTCCTCCTTGGGGTGACCTCGTGGCCTCAGACCGTGTCCCTAGCCTAGACCTCAGAATTTGTTCCTGAGCGTTAGGCCAGCATCACTGCCATCTGAGGCATCTTCAGTTCCACGTGTGCAGGCCACGCTCTTCCTTGTGGGCTGCTCTCCTGCTGGGTTTGGCCATTGGGAAGCGCCAGCTGGGGAGTGGCCGAGGCACGGCCAGGACATTCGCCTCTGCCCCATCCAGCTTCCGTGTCACATCCCTGGCAGTAATCTTGTCCTTCTACAGCTATTGCTCACAGGAAGGAGACTTTCCTTTGTGGCCCAGCTCTGCCTGGGCTCTGACGTGTTCTTTCCTGCCTGTTATTTCCACCCTGAGGAGGCTGACATTGGCCAGTGCTGCTGGCTTCTGGATGCTTCCTTGTTTTCTTTCGTTGGTCACTGTCTCTAAGTCCAGCTGTTACTGAAGTGTCTTCGTCTGAACTCTCTGCAGTGACTTCTCTTCCTTGGTGAGACCCCGGTGACACATCGCCCACCCCCCACCTGTACTCTGGCCTTTCCGGCCTTCTAGAAGCTTTTCATGGCTTCCCTGAACCTGCCAGTCACGTTGGAGCTTCCTCTGAACGTTCCTGTGCCTCGTCGCCCAGCACTGCTGTCATGGCTCCAGTCTTCGTCACTTCTTTCCTGTTATCTGAAAAGCTGTCCTCTCCAGTACTCTTTCTGCAAAATAACGGGGTCAAGTTTCTCAAGAGCAACATGAATTAGGCTCCTTGTATTAGTCCGCTGGGGCTGCCCTGACAAAGTGCCACAGACTGGGCAGCTTAAACAACAGACATTTATTTCCTCACAGTTCTGGAGGCTGGAAGTCCAAGATCAAGGTGTCGGTAAAACTGGTTTCTCCCTGGGCCGGCCCGGTGGTGCACTGGAGAGTGCGCCACTTGGGAGTGCGGCGGCGCTCCCGC
>NW_007731818.1:46206-46908 GCF_000696425.1 Galeopterus variegatus | reverse complement strand
TGCCGGCTATGTACCAGGTTCACCGTGAACTCCTGACCCCTTCTTTCATGCCTTCTTCTGGCTTTCCCTTTCATATCCCTCGCTGGTGTGCACACTGGTCCTCAGAATGCCTTGGTCTTTCATGACCCTCCATCTGGGTTCCTCCTACTCAATCCTGAAATCTCATTGCATCTGGAAGAATTGTGCATGTGGCTGTGGGTGTCTCCAGTTTTTCCCTGGGTTCCCAGAGCCTTCCGTACTCGCCTTCTCACAACATTCAACAATTATCCCATAACTGGCGAGCTCTTCAGTTCACCAGACCCCAGGCCTCTTGAGGTCAAAGACCAGTACTTCAATGCTTTTGCATTCTGAGTGCCTAGTACAGTGATTAGCATACAGCAAACGCCTAATAAACAACATAAATATAATTCTATCTTTTAATTCAGCTGTAAGATGATTTTTCCTATTCTATGTCAGTTTTTTATATCTTTAAAATAGTGGCCATGTGTGGCTTTTTTCTCTTTGTGCCTCTGTTTATTCAAATATTTCCATCTTTTCATCACCTCACTGGGGAGAGCCAGACTGTGGCAAAGACTCAGACGTGTAGCTATTAACTTGTGGAAAGAAAGTTGCCCATGTGCTTTGGGTTAACACTCTAAACAGCAACTTCTACATCAGAAACTTGTCATATTTTTGGAGCCCCAACATTCAAATGACAACGGA
>NW_007731818.1:43044-44787 GCF_000696425.1 Galeopterus variegatus | reverse complement strand
AGATGAGAAAGAAACCATGTGTGAAATGAAAGTTAGATGTTTTCAAAACCACTTCATTTAACGAGAGGACACTAATCAATACGTACTGTTTTTCATAATGAAAGAAACAGTGGGATGGAGGAACATTTATGATTGCAGGTCATATTGCCTAACGGTGTATTCTACTCTATTTGAGTCCCCTGGAGATTAGATTAAAGAGCCTGTTTCAGCTGAATCACCATCTTCCTGAGTGAAAAACAAAAAAAAAAACAGGTGAACTCAAGTCCCTCCAAACAAGAAAATATTTACTGGCAGCATCAACCTGTCAATGTTCAAAATACATCGTCTAATACGCATTTAAAAATCCTTAATAGATCTCTCATGCATATATTTGATATGTAATTTATTGTTATATGAATATTAACATTCTATATTTGTATTTATAAAAGGTCAGACAACCTAACAATAATACCAACTTTTATTTTTCAAGCCTGAATAAAGAAACGTGTTTAATTGAATCACTCTCCAACATAATCACTTTGAAATGTTTTTGAAAGTAACTTTTTGGATTTATTTTCAAGACTACTCTAGAACCATAAAAGAAAATCAATTTGCCAAAATAATCTCTCTCTCTCCAAACATGCACACACACGTACGCACACACGTATACATATATCAGCAAATGATAGCTAATAAGCATGCGTGTTAGTATATGAACTTCTAAGTCCTTAAATCCAACAGTAAGAAGTGTGTAAGTACGAAATTAATGAAATTCATTTGCCTCGTTGACAAGCAGCTCTGGATTCTGAAGTTCAGCTATCACAATTATTTAGGCATTTATTGCCTGTGTTATTTTGATCGTTTTCCTCCATACTTCTCTTTTTCCAGATAGGGAGTTTTCATTTCTTTGGTATTTTTCATAATCTTATTAAATAGGCTGTATTGCATGTCATCTAAATCCTATTTAGTAAAGAAAAATTATAAATATTTCATTTATAATACTTCGAGTATAACCGGGAAGGGAAGGGGTTACTGATTAACCTGCACTTACATTTCTTCACAATGGCACCTCGGGAGTTCACAGTGCTAACTGTCTCTCTCAGTGTTTTTCCTCTCTTTTCTTGTTTGATTCACAGACCCCACATAGTCTAGAGGAAATTTTGACTCAATAATTAGGCCAAGATCCAGTAGAAACCTTAAATACAAACTTTTTTTTGTAATTTATTTGGTGTGTACATTTTTGGAATACAAAATGTACATGGTAAAAATGATATATACATAAATTAGAATTTTAATCTGAATTTGGCACTTGTTCTTATATTATCTCTGTGAAATCTGTTTTATTTTTATTCTGTCTATAATGACAGCCCTAAAAATAATAAAGTCACTTTCTACTAGGTAATTATTGTTTCAAAGCATTTCTGAAGACCATGAAAGGGCTTAATCGTTTACTCGCTCATAAAAGACACTCAACAAATGCTGGTGAATATGTGAGTAATGACCATGCTCTCTCTCTCTCTCTCTCTCTTTAACTATTTAGTTAAAACCTATATTAAAGGGCTGAGCCCGTGGTGCACTCGGGAGAGTGCGGCCCTGGGAGTGCAGTAGCGCTCCCGCCGCGGGTTCGGATCCTATATAGGGATGACCGGTGTGCTCACAGCGCTCTTGCGGCCGGTCTCAAAAAGGACAAAAACAAAACAAACAAAAAAAAACCTATATTAAAATAGGTCATCTAGCTAAAAGGTTTGAACCTATTTTATGATC
>NW_007731818.1:31705-42753 GCF_000696425.1 Galeopterus variegatus | reverse complement strand
ACACTCAACAAATGCTGGTGAATATGTGAGTAATGACCATGCTCTCTCTCTCTCTCTCTCTTTAACTATTTAGTTAAAACCTATATTAAAGGGCTGAGCCCGTGGTGCACTCGGGAGAGTGCAGCCCTGGGAGTGCAGTAGCGCTCCCGCCGCGGGTTCGGATCCTATATAGGGATGACCGGTGCGCTCACAGCGCTCTTGTGGCCGGTCTCAAAAAGGACAAAAACAAAACAAACAAAAAAAAAAACCTATATTAAAATAGGTCATCTAGCTAAAAGGTTTGAACCTATTTTATGATCTCTTAAAGTTATGTTTTTAATGTGATGATTGAAAACCTCATTACTTCCCTAAGTTTCTAATTTGTTCTGTTTTTGTATCTTTTTTCACACTGGGGCGATTTCACTGAGGGGAAGTAGTGATTAAAATAGGTCACCCAAGTGACAACTAGAGGGTAAGACTCCACCACCCATAAACTGCTCCCACGGTCACACCTGGGTGGTTAATATTCACAGCCCTGCAGATTTCACATGGCACAGGTCCTTGGCACAGCCCTCTCTATTCCTGCAAAGCTGCATTGAGAACAGAGTGTTCCAGGATCCAATGCACATCTCCTGAAGGCCCAAGGCTTAGTGGTCAGAGAGTGTCGCAAAAATCTCTGCTGAGGTGTCAGGAAGCCACATAAAACAAAACAAAACAAAACAGTGAGGATCCACAGCTTTCTTTGAAAAATAACTGTTAAGCTTACTTGAATAAATTATTCATAGCTATCACTTCTTTTGAACACCTCAAACACCAAGAGTCAGAAAAATTAACAAGCCCAAGATCTTCTAGTGATGATGTGATGGAACAAGATTTGAATCCAGTTTGTTCTCTCCCATCTACAGACTCTGCATTGCAATACTTTCCTTTCAGAGTGCAATGGTAGCAAGATTTTACACATGGTGAGAATTCTGCAACGTGCAATCTCCTTGCTCACTTTAGCACTGAAACATACCAAGATCTATTTATGGGTATGATGACACACTCCTTCCTGACCTTCTCTTTGTTTCTCTTCCCATTCACGTTATATGTCATCTGGTCGCTACTTGTCTTGAACAAAGTTTGTTCTTGGGACTGTCCAGTAAGTTCTTTTGATAAGCCTGCAGCATTTCAAATCTTAACGTGTTTCATAGCACCTCACTCTTCAACTCTCTTGCATAGTTTCTCTTCTCAGCTTTTAATGGTAGTGTAGCAAGCTGTTATTGTACACTTATTGTGTTATAGAAATAATGATAGTGCAGTGAAATATCAGGCAGTGATATTTAGTTTAGGTGGTAAATTTTCAAAGGGGTGGATATGGTTTTCCATAAGAATTGACAGAAATTGTGAAACTGAATCTTTGGAGCCCTACGACTACTAGTGAATTTACATTAATGATTGATTTGCTTTGCAGTGATGAATCACGTTGATAGATCTGCTTACCCAGCAACTGAGGTTCAGGCTGGACACCGCTATGAAGAAGCCTAGGAGCCATTCATTGCGAAACTTCACTGCAATCTGTTACACTTTAATGTTTAGAGTGCAGGCTGGACACCGCTGTGAAGAAGCCTAGGAGCCATTCATTGCGAAACTTCACTGCAATCTGTTACACTTTAATGTTTAAAACACAATCACCTTCCAAATGTCAGCACTTCATTTTTATCTCCTATACAAAACTTTACAAAAGTTATACTTGATTATTTTAAAGAAGTTTGATACTTAATAGATTTCATTCTAGAAAAAGAAGAAGGGTTATCTATGAAAAAAGTGCTTCAAACCACCATCACAAATGCAATAATGTAACAAATGCAATTTGGAAAAGTAACCAAGCATCTGAAGAGTGAATTATAAATACCTGTGGTCAGGGTGCGCCCCGCTCCTTCTAGGAGAAGGACTTAAACACGCCTTTAGATTTTCCTCTAGGAAGGTCCAAAAGGGTGTATCTTTACCTGCTGTTGACCTGATGGTTGAGGTGATGTTGGAGGGTGTCATCACGGGGATACATTCATCATCTTGGGAGTAACCAGCTTGAATGGCTCGAAGGTAACTATGACTCCTTGTTCGGAAACATCCAGGGAGGTCAAGGGCATCCATGGCCTGAGATTCCACTTCACTAAAGACAGATTCACACACTGACTCAAACTGCCCATTGATCTCCGCTTCACTCATCTGGAATAATCAAAAGCACATGTGAAACCCGGGTCCAGCCAAGGTTTGCATAACTGTGTTACAAAGGAGCAAGACAACAAAATACATCCCATCATATTTATTTACAGTCTTATATTTTCAGCATAATTAATTTGCAATCAGCATTGGAAATCTGCTAAGCTTGGGAAATAGCTTATTGGGTTATTTCTTACAAAACACAAAGGTAAATAGCCAATTCCAAGATGTTGATGAAATTCTACAGACCTACAAGGCAAAAGTTTAGAGTACGGCTGAGTTATTACGAAGTTTAAGAGAGACAGCACATTTAAGTACCTGGTACAAAGAGTGTTCAAAATATTAGTTTTTTCATTTTTTCCTCAAATGACTCACCTTTCCAAGCTATTTACAGCACAGACAATTCTGGGCATTGAGGCTATGTAAGTAAACACACAGTTAAGTGAATAAGCTACTTTTAGTTCTTTTCAGGACATGAGTGTCTGCTTCTACTACGTGGAAACTAATCACAAATTTGGCATATAAACTTGTATCCTTCTCACCGTTAGAGCAGCACAATCCAAGTCCAGATGAGAAAGAAATGTTTGTATCGGTGTTTCTGTCTACATGAAACAAGTCGCATCTACCTAAATTCCAGGCGTTTTCTTCTTGTTTAGCCTAGAATATTAATATATTTGCTTCATTTGATAGTTTAGCAGGTGAAGTAATTATTCTCCAGCCTATGATTTAATTTCTAGCTATGGAGTCACCTTGGGAACCCCAATGTCTGACTGCATTTGAAGGAAAGTTATCCTGGCTTTGCATAGTGGAGCGAGCTCAGGCTGATATGCGCCTCCAGCTTGACCATCATGTTAGTCAAAGGGCCTTTGCTTAGGGTGGACGGCCCAGGAGGACATGCTTCCCCTGAGGTTTCCTGATGGTCACACTACATGTGTAGTTCCCATCAGCCAAATCTAGAAATTTTAAATGGAAGTCCAATAAAGTAAAATTTAGGACAAAACAATGTTGGAGAGGCTGGGATGGAGAAGAAATAAGACTTTTAAGAATGAAAAGCCGAAACTGGGCTGGTAACGTGTAGATGCTCACAGGCCTAAGGGCAAGAGCTCAGCGTGGACAGAAATCAGCTGCTCCAAGAGAGTGATTCACCCTGGACTGGAACTTTGGTAAATGACCTCCCTTTCCCCAATTACTCGTATACTGTGGGTCTATCCCTTCTGTATGTCTTACGTATGTTAACATGTACGTGCACATGGGGATGCTTGTTAATGACACCGAGGAGCAAGGCTGAGGCTCTCTGGGAGAGGCACATGAAGAAGAGCAGAATCAGAGCTCAGGGGAAGGGGCTGGGGATATACTCATGGGACACTGGATGTGCAGCGCCTTTACCTCCAGACGGTCTCCCTGTCCCCTCCCTCCTGCCGTGGGCTCATGCTGGAGCCTGGTCCAGAAACCTGGCACTCATCCTCCACGTCCAGCTGGTCGGAGACCGTTTGGATTCTCCACTCCAGATCAGGCTGGCTGTGCTCTGACCCTCCCCACTCTCTGCCACATCCCCATGGCTGCCCGCGATCTGGCTCTGTGTCTCAGTTTAGCATTGTGAAAATTGTGTCATTTAACTTCTTAAAATTTTCACCAGTACCAGTGTTTGAGCTAAGTACAGATTCCTCAGCACAGCCTTCCAGGATCCGGCTGCTGCCCCCATCCCCAGACTCCTCACCTCACTCCTTAGCTGGAGCCAAACACTCAAGTCATGCAAAATGTAATGCAACTCCCCAAACCACCCTCCCTTCTCCCTTGCTTCTGAATTTGAACAAACTGTCCCTCTTCTGCAAGCATCTTCTCCCACTGCCATGTGTCTCACTCTTCAACACCTGCAGACCTCGGCTGGGAACTCACTTTCTCTGCGGACTGGGTCACCTGTGCCTGGATGGGTAACATGCTTTCCCCTGGGTTCCCACAACACACTGTGCATGTTTGCATCCAAGGACCTGTCTGCAGGTTCTGTAAGCAAATGCTCACTTCTCTGTCTTTGCCCAGTTTTACTTCAAACTGAACACTATTTTCTTTTCTTCCTTCCTCCTTTCCTTTCTCTTTTCCTTCCTTCCTTCTCTCTCTCTCTCTCTTTCATTCTCTTTTCTCTCCCCTTCCCCCTCCTTTAAAAAGCCAAGAATTAGTATGCAATTATTCCCCTTTTTCTTTTTTCTGGTCTATCTCAGCACGGTCTGGAGGGGCTATGTGAGAGCCCAAACCCACTGGACTATGCTGGCAGATAAATTTTAAAAAGATACCATTCTAAACAATAGATTAGTTCTTTTCCTACAATTGTTTGCAAAGTAAAAAGTGTCAAACAATCAGATTCTCCCCATTTCGTAACAAAATGCGATACTCTTTGCTCCTCTCTAGCTTCAGACCTGTCGATGGACTTGTCTGTTTTCACCCTGAGATTACTTACATGCTAGAAGGATGGCCTCTTTCACTCTAAACATCTCAGTGATGTAACTTGGCACTGATTCTAGAGATGACAGAGGAGGAGGCAGCGGGGGGGACGAGGGGCAGGGCTGTGCCTGAAGCCCAAGTGTAAGAGAGACAGAGGAAGCCAGAGCACCACTGATGGGAGACTGCCTTCACCTGAGTGGTCTGAGGGTTTCTGATGTATGACAGAGACACACTCAGGGGGAGAGAAGCCATGACACGGCCCTCACGACAGCCTCAGTAACTGAGTGAGTAAAATGCTCAGGGACGCACATACTGGTTTGAAAATGGGACATTTTCTGGACTACACATTTCTTTCAATCTAAGTTTTCACTTATGTGGAATTTTACCAAAAAGTCGTAGGTTGTTTTATGTCAGAGATCCACTTTAGACATCTTGGAAAGGTCAAAATCTGATGGCCCTAATGTCTGCTGGCACCCCAGTGCACATTCTCAGTAGAAGCTCTTCTGCAGACCCTGCGCGGTCCAGCTGTTCTCTCTCCTTTAAACAGAAACACTATTAAACTTGTGCATTTTACAAACAAAATACTAAAATTTCAGTAAGGACTCTTTGGCTTTGCTTCCATCTACAAAAACTTACCAGTGAGATTCTAAAAATGAAGGTGGCTTCCTCCCTTTCTCCAAACAAAAAGTAGTTGACAAGGATCTCAAATTGGTCTAGAAGGGAATTGAAATGATCTGTTCTTTGAGAACAGATTTGTTCACCTAGATGAGAGAGATTTGGAAAATTTTACATTGGAATTCAAGCTATGGCTATATCCAGTAGAGATGCCCCACAAGGACGTTAAGCCAATGGGGTAAGTTATGGGAATAATTAGTGTAGTTTGAAGTATCCTACTTCTCTTTTTGTGAACTGTAACTCAGATATGCAACTTGAGTTAATTCCAGAGAAGGTGGACAACGTGAGGAACCAAAGCAAAGAAAATTTGGAAAATGGTGTGGGGCACCGGATACGAGGCAATCGTCCTATTGTGGCAGAGAGCTCTTTGTAGAGCTCAGGGAGGGCTTCTCAGAGGTCCTGACAAACTACGTTTACAAGGCAAGGCATGACACAGTGAGGGTATGGAAAAATGGGAACCCTGTGTACTGTTCATGGGAATGTAACATGGTGCAGCCAATGTGGAAAATAGTATTAAAAACAGAATCACCACATCATGCAGCAACTTTACTTCTGGGTATATATATCCCAAAGAATTGAAAGCTGGGTCTTAAAGAGATATTTGTACATCCACACTCCTAGCAGCATTATTTACAATCGTTAAATGTGGAAGCAATCGCAGTGTCCACTGATGGATAGACCAAATGTGGTCTATCCATACAATAGAATATTATTCAGCCATAAAAAAGGAAGGAAATTCTGACACGTGCTACAACATGGATGGACCTTGAGGATATTATGCTAGGTGAAATAAGCCAGTCACAAAAGGACAAATATTGTATGAATGCAATTATATGAAGTCCCTAGAGTAGTCAGATTCATAGAGATGGAAATACAATGGTGGGCAGAGGGGAGAATGAGGAGTTGTTTGATGGGTACAGGGTTTCAGTTTCAGATGATGAAACAGTTCTGAGGATGGACGGTAGTGACAGTTGCACAATAGTGTGAATGTACTTAATGCCACTGAACTGCACATTTAAAAATGATCAAGATAGTAATTTTATGTTATGTGTATTTCTTTTTTTTTTTTTTTCCTTTTTGTCTTTTTCGTGTCCAGCAACGGATCACAACCCTCAGTGTCGCGCCTGTACCGGACCGGGACCAGCAACGGGATCGCAACCCTCGGTGCTGCACCCGCACCTCGCTCAGCCAGTGAGCGGGAACCGGTCTGTATGTGGGATCCGAACCCTCGGCGGGAGCGCCGCCACACTCCCAAGCGGTGCACTGTAGCAGTGCGCCACCGGGCCGGCCCTATGTTATGTGTATTTTACAATTTTTAAAAACAGGAAGCATGACAGAAAGAAAAGCTACGATTGCACCAAAACTGCTATTTAAAGACAACAAGAAGGTAAGAGATAACGAGACAATGGTGTGGTCTAAAACTGTGAGGAACGTAAATATCTTTTGGTGGCTTTGGGATCTGCCAGACGTGGGACACAAATCCCTGTTCTACTCTGAAACTTGGCTGCCTCATGGCTGCTGTGTCTTCTACTTCACTGTGTCCTCAAGTTCCAGCCCAGCCCCGAAAGGAGCTCCATCAGATATGCTGAGTGCGTGTGTGTGCAAGAGGAGACAGCGACGGTCGGACCCTACTGGGGGCTCAAGGGTGACGGGAACTGGGAGGGTCACCCAGCACCACTAATGGGACTCAGCAGGTCTCATAAACCATGATCATTATTACATTATTATTTATTGAATGGGCAGAGATATCAGAGATCTTAAAGCATTATTCCATTTAATGTATAGATTTAGCAATATATATATATATATATATATATATATATATATTTTTAACACAGAGCACTAAACTCTGAGTAAGATGGGGTGAGGTAGTATACTTCCCAAGAAAAATCCAACTGTGTTCTCTGAAACTTTAGGGAACATCATTCTGAGAATAAAAAGTAAGTCTGGGGTCCTGTTCAGCATACTGAGAGATGGGTGAATCTCAAGAGTGCTCTGAAAAGGTCGACGATGAGTAAGTGGCCCAAAGAGCACCAGACAATCCAGCTGGCTGCAGCAAGGAGACTGAGCAGTCTCTGGAGTCACCTGCTCATGGTTCTGGAATAGCAGCAGTGTTAATGTGAGTTTCTAGCACTTTCATCAGACTCCCCCATGAAAGCAATCCTATGGGTAAATGAACAAATCTGATTTCTTATGCTGGTCAATAAGAACTTGGAATTTCATGCATACTCTCCACACTGCAGGTGCTAGTTTCACTTTCAGTCCTGAATGCTTGTTGTTGGCACGACTCCACGGTATCAGCCAGAACACTTAAAACACCTACACCTATTCTTCTAGATTTCTGAGCTATAGGAAATTAAAACTGAGTTCAACTACTGAAGTTCAAAGCAAGATATGGCTTAGAGATAAGCAAATCTCACAAGACTGCAGTTGGATTTTAATTTCATTTTTGCATATGAGAAAAAAATAATGTTAAAGATAAGGAGCAAACTTTTAACAGCTTTAGTCAGCAAATTCAAGTGTCTCAGGAGCACTGAAGTGTTACTGATTCATCCTCTGTGTGCCAGTTGAAATGGCATCCTCCTTCCTGAATTTTAGGTAGCATTGGCCAGGGTTTGATACTGAATTAATAGAAGTTTGGTTCTGGGTGTGATACATCTCCACCCACTACCAGGGTTCCAGAATTATTTTAAATAACAATATATATTTTTTCAGAATTCAATCTTGAGTTCAATTTAAAGTCATGTCATAGAACTCAGCAATAGAAATCACTTAGAATTTTAAATTTCAAAGTCATTAAAAGAAATAAACTTCCCAAGCACACAACTTGTCTGCTTTACCATTATTTCCAATGACGAATTTTTCAGATAGAAAAAGACATTAAGAAAACGTTATTTTTACTGACTTATTTTTGGAGATCTCATCTTGGGTTCACCAAAAGCATGATATGGAGGATACTAGACTATGGCTTACATTTCCTCAAAATAATGACAAAACCCAGGGAACCTGTGGTTTCATAAGAGCATTTGAAGAGGTATGATACACAGTTAATTGAAACCTGTTGGTTGAAAGCAAATGGAAACCATTAGAGAGGAATTCTCACATCTATGGCAAAAATACTTTGCACCTCTGTTTAAAACCTTTGCTGGGTTCCAGCTGAATTTACACATTGTATTTTGGTAAACTAGGTTGTATTAACTGAAAGGGAAGGTAGCATCTTTATGAGAAGGAATTACAGCTGAATTTATACGTTGTATTTTGGTAAACTAGGTTGTATTAACTGAAAGGGAAGGTAGCATCTTTATGAGAAGGAAGTATACTTTATCCTCGTCTTTGACTGGGGAGAAAGTTGTTAAGATGTTTAATTGACTTTCAGTTCATCTGTTTAAATAATTAATATGTCCCCAAATGATCTTGGATTTTATACTGAAACAGAATGTGCATAGTTGCAATGATCTAGTTGCTGA
The DNA here is from genome assembly GCF_000696425.1 of Galeopterus variegatus. Taxonomy (NCBI): domain Eukaryota; kingdom Metazoa; phylum Chordata; class Mammalia; order Dermoptera; family Cynocephalidae; genus Galeopterus; species Galeopterus variegatus. The sequence continues at coordinate 33,994 of NW_007731818.1, read as the reverse complement.
GGATCTGTTGTCAACATTGTTATTATTTGCAGGGGGTGGTTGGGTACAGATGGCAGGGTAGCCAACTCTCCCAGTTTGTCCAGGACCGAAGGGTTTCCTGGGATGTGGGACCATGAGCGCTAACAGCAGGACAGTCCTAGTTTGCAGAGTCAGGTGTGCTTCTTTCTTTGTCACTGGGAAAAAAAGAATCAATGGAACTCTTTTTGCTAGGAATGGAAATTAATCCCGTTTCTAAAAAAAAAAAAAACAGCACGTGAGTAGATTAATGAGGTAATATCTTCCTTGAGTTGTGGAATAGGAAAAACCCAGATAGTTCAATAGAAAAAGTCCAGAGTACAACTTTCTGGTGAGAAAAAGAAAAAAATAACAAAAACACCTCTATATGAAAAGACTATCTCATAAGGAACTTAATATCCACAGTGAAAGAAAGACTCCAACTCATTGCACCCCTGGCAAGCTCCCAAATGCTCACAGCCTCATTTACGACCAGGAGGGCTTTTGATACTCAGAATTCTATGCTACTACTGCTACTTATCAAGTCTTTATCCTATGCTAGGCTCTTTACCTAACCATATAAAAAATTCACTAGACACTCACTTGGTTACTCTGCTAACTGCATACAAGCGGGTAACTTGAGCCCAGGCCTCTGACTTAAAGCCCGTGTTTGCAACCACTACTCTGCAATAAGTCAAAGAAAACATTACCTATAAGAACCCATGGTTGGCTTGAGCACTGTTTTTAAAAGTAGTTACCAATAGTAAGCAAAGTGTAAAACTATAAACACTCAATTCCTATTTGTCCTGCAACACAGGGCGATTAGAATGAATAGTGCCTGCTCATTTGCTGTTGTGTGTTCTCTCTCCATGCACCGTAGGGCGGGGAGCCTGCTGGGCACCTCCCTCTCGCAGTCCTACACATCCTAGGGCCTGCAGAAAACACCATCATTCCCTAGCAAGAAATAAGTCCTGCCTGGGAGTGAGCCTGACAAACACAGCTCTCTGAGTGAAACTAAACACCACAGCAAAATTTCAACTATTCTTCCTGGACCTTCTGAAGTGTACTTTGGAGGACACGGCTGAAAGCCACTGTGGTCAGATCTTCCCCTGGTCCATTTTATTGGACAAACATGCTGGGGAAAAGGAAGACAGCCTGTGCTAAATCCACAGGAGAGGCTGAGATGACCAGCTTATCAGTCCTTGCTTACTTAGAGAACATGAATGTGAAAATGATATAGAGTCTTAAATGTTGAAAAAATTAATTTATAAAGTTCACAAGTTTTTAATCAGTCAAGGCTAAGTCCAGGCAGGAGCTTCCTGTGTGCTCGTGGTCTTTGCATAAGAGGTGCTGACTAGGAATGCCTGTGCCGTCGTCCCCTAGCAGGGAGGACGTCTGCTACAGCACGGCTTTGGAGGCTGGACCCCAAGGGGGAAAGGATGGAGAAAATTCCCAACCTGGCTCACGCAGCTGGCCTGGCTCAGGGTGCTGACGGCCCTCATGTAGCTCTGGTTCCTCGAGCGGAATTTTGGGGAGTTGTAGTTGGCAGAGGGGTCCAGGCTGTGACCCACAGGGACATCACTTGCAGCTTGCAGGTAGCTCTGGCTATAAGAAAAAAAAACAAGAAAAGGTGTTCTGTGAACATCCATCGAAGGGGCAGAGATGAGAATGATGGAACCTACGTTAAGAGGCTGTTATAAAATTTCCAGTTGAATGTTTGTCTTTCGATGGATGACTTTGCCTTATGTAAATATTCTGAGGTTCACATTTACAAATGTGAATTTCATCAAAAGTAACAGGCAAGGCTATTTACAAAATTGCTTTTGAAACATGAATTTTTATGGCCAGATAGTGAAATTAGGACCATTCCAATTGGGAAAAACAAATAAATAAATAAAAGGGCCGAAAGCAGTAGTAAGTCATACAACATAATAGCAAACTTGACCACTGAATTTAAGCCAAAAAAACTCTGAGAGTTTCATAAAAATCATGTTAGCTTTTCAGCAACATTACACACTCAGAAAAATAAAAGGGGGAATAAAAGTCTCACGTTTAGCTTTAACGTCAGCAAGGTGGTCCAGATGACGCAGTAAAGAGTAGACTGAGGGATTAAATCCATTTTATTAACATAATGATCAGTTTCTTCCAAACTCCCTTAAAAATCAGTGTTGTCTGGTCTTCCTTCTGGCTGTTTTCTAAAATGTTAAAAGTATAGGAAAACCTTGGGAACATATGGCAGAAAGAAGTTTAGCTTAAACTTCTGGCTAATTGGACTCTTTTCCTTTTGAGTTTTAT
>NW_007731818.1:29525-31101 GCF_000696425.1 Galeopterus variegatus | reverse complement strand
GGGTTGCGATCCGTTGCCGGACATGAAAAAAGACAAAAAGGAAAAAAAAAAAAAAGAGTAGACTGAGGGATTAAATCCATTTTATTAACATAATGATCAGTTTCTTCCAAACTCCCTTAAAAATCAGTGTTGTCTGCTGGTCTTCCTTCTGGCTGTTTTCTAAAATGTTAAAAGTAGAGGAAAACCTTGGGAACATACGGCAGAAAGAAGTTTAGCTTAAACTTCTGGCTAATTGGACTCTTTTCCTTTTGAGTTTTATTGACAATCTTTCCAGAATGCAGTAAACATTCATTTTATTTTATCAAAAACTGCAGTAATGTGGACAGAAATTATTAATTATTTTTCTTTCTTGTTTTGGATCATAATAGAAACATTAAATATCATTGCACAGGCCTGTGTATAAAAACATATGTAAATATTAGGTAGATAATGCTGCCTCCACAGCAGCACATTGAAGTGTGTCCTTTCTTTCCAAATAAACTCTTGACGTAACTTGTTTTCTCCGTGATTTACTTCCTTGTTTGAGAATGGCACATCAGAAAAAAGATTGGTTTCTATAAATTCTGATTAAACAAAGCCCATTAATTATAGATTTAAAGTCGTTCTTTCTACTAAAGATAGATTTTGCTTTAAAATGAAGTGTACAACACACTCCAGCTTCTCCCTCCCTCCTCTCCTCTCAAAGCAGACACCCACAAAAAAGAGAGAGAGCAAATGGGAAGAGATTAGTTTTAAGCTAATTCTCATTTTGGTGTGTAAGAGCCATGATGATGTCTGTGTTCATCTGGCACAGTCAGGCGGTCAGCTCTGCAGCGGGGTTGGGGACCTGCACCAGCCCAGCAGGGGGCACTGTCCCCACCTTGGATCCCCCAGGCCATGCCAGGGAGTAGGACAGGTGAGTAAGCACAGACCTCGCCGTCACACCCCCCGCAAACTGACCAAGTTCAACGGAGTGGTAACGTGTCAACAGCATCCCAAAACCGTTGTTGAGTTTGGGGTCCAAGCTGAATTTGATAGGTGGATGTGTCCGTGGCCCTGCAAGTACCCATGGTTTGCTTTCCTTGTGTGTGTGTGTGTGTGTGTGTGTGTGTTTAATACAGTGTCTCATGCAGAGGACCAGGCCTGAGCTGTGGGGCTGGGGCAGTGCAGCCTCAGGTGGATGCCCTGAGTCCCAGCTTAGACACCTGGTTCATGTTGGTCTTTGCAAAAATGTAAATTTTCTGTATTTTCCCTTTCCTCTCGTGTTTCCTTGAAATCATTGCTTTCACATGTTGCCTTTCTACCAAGTAGCACTGTTATCTTATTTTCTTCCAATTAATAGCTTTCCTTTCTGATTAATACCACCATTTCATCATTTTAACATTCTCAAAGGAAAGTTGCTTCTTAGACTGACAAAACCCAAAAGAAGGATTCTCATCCCCCCTATCTTGGTATCTGTACTTTCTAACCAGTGCGTGGTGCCATGCATGAAGGGTAGTCTCAAAACTAGAGCTCATGACCCGTTTGGTAGCTGGCGTGTGGCCCTCACACAGGGATCAATGTATTTTGTAATTCTGTGATTTAAATAATGTGTTCT
>NW_007731818.1:26756-28336 GCF_000696425.1 Galeopterus variegatus | reverse complement strand
TGCAGGTTGTATTAAGGAGAAATTTAAGGAAACAAGTTTTTCATTCTCAGTGTCTTCATTCCAAATACGGAGGGCATCTGTTCATTTTCATGAGTGGAATCTGAAGGGACTAGCACCCATGTATCAAAAACCATATTTCCTTCTCTGCATTAAATGGATGATGGAACATGCTAAACAATACTAGCAATAGACATGCCTGAGTGTGTGTGTGTGTGTTTGCATGTAATATTCCTCCTACAAAATAGAAATTATTTTATCTTTCAGTACACATTTCATATAATCTCATAATTAATTACCTGATTTCAGGAAATGGTTTCTTTCCATATTATTTCATATTTAGAATAAAAGTGTCCTCTCAGCTTTCAGTAGAGTTGCAGGAGATGAGGCATGCTTGTTCCCTACTTACATACTTTTGGGGGGAAAAAAAACCACATTAACATCTAACCGTTGGTGGAAACATCGCTGCCCCCATGGTCTTCCTCAGCCCATCTCTGAAGTCTCCACCATAGAGGCTCATACAAGTCACATGAGTGCTTTGCACCCTTCCTGTGATGTGACCACGCCCTGCCGGTGAGTTCTTGCAGAGCCTGCTCAGGGTTCCCCAGGAGGGTTTTTCCTTCCCGCAAGGAGGGACCCCTTTCCATGCCAGTCACTGCCCTTCTCCGAAAATGTGGTACTGGGAGTTGCAGTGATCGGCCTGCAGCAGGCTGGAGAATGACAGCCAGTACGCTCTATTCCTGCCTGGTTGCTGGCCCAGGTCCTGACATGGCTGACCCCTGCACCAGCCAGCATGGCCTTCCTCTGGGCTCCGGCTGGCTCTGTGTGACCTTTGCTTTAACCAGTGCTAGGCAGGTTTGCAACAACATGCCATCAAAAGCTTCCTAAATGGAACACAACGAGAAAGCGTTTAAATACAGGGCACATGCCTTAGTAAGTTTGGGAACCAGAAAGTGCTAGAAAGAGCTTTTTAAAATATGGCAATAGTGGCACCAATGTAATTCACATTATGTGTCCCAAACTCTGTCTCTTTCTTTAAGCACTTTGACATTGTCATAGCCCGGGCTGCTATGACAAGAATACCACAGAGAGGGGCTTAAACAACACACATGAATTTCTCACAGTTTTGGAGGCTGGAAGTCCCAGATCAAGACACCCAAAGATCCAGTGTCTGGACAGGTGAGGACCTGTTTCCCGGTTCACAGACGGCGCCTTCTCGCTGTGTCCTCACATGGTGCAAGGGGGGAGGGAGCTCTGTCAGGACTCTTCATAAGGACACTAATCCCATCTTGAGGCTCAACCCTCATGACATCATCACCTCCCAGAGACCCCACCTCCTAGTGCCACCGCCTTGAAGGTTAGAATTTGGGGGGACACAGACATCAGTTCCTAACAGAGACGTGTATATATTTTCCCCACATAAGGAAACTAATCTCAGAGGGCTGAGTTCATCTGCTCTATGATATCACAGAACGGGATCTGGACCCAGGCATTCCGGGTCTGGGGGTGCTCACCCCACCTCCTGGGGACAGTGTGACACTGTGGCCTCAGGTGTTCTGGGCTTTCTCTGTGGAGACATCTCT
>NW_007731818.1:24999-26025 GCF_000696425.1 Galeopterus variegatus | reverse complement strand
CTGGGGACAGTGTGACACTGTGGCCTCAGGTGTTCTGGGCTTTCTCTGTGGAGACATCTCTGAGCTGGGGTGTGTCAGTAATAACACAGGCACACAAATCCCAAAGGTCACACGAGAAGATCTGGCACATCAGGAATTGAGTGCATTCCTCTTCGCCAGCTACAACCCAGATCTTCCCCCTCTTCTACCAAGGCTTTGCAGGTGAAACAGGGCAAAATGCAGGAGGATCAAAATTAGGGTTCACTCATCTTATTTTAAGGCTAAGAGAGGTCTTGGAAGAATCACCTCATTTTGTATATTTGGAAATGAATCCCAGAGAAGATCTTTGCCGATGTCAATACATGAGCAGCTGAGCTTCTGCAGACACGAGGCTTTGCTCACTGATTTTTCCACCAGCCAACGAGGCTCCTCCTCACCCCCTGCACTTTCTTTCCCTTTTGTCCCTCGTCGCACCACTCGAACCTGCTCTGTTTTCCTTCGTCTCTCGTATTTACAATTTCACCGTAGAGCAGCTCCTCTGTGGAAAGGCCTTCGTACTACGCCTTTAACTCCTGCGAAGTTTTCTCGAGCAGTGTGCCAGGAAGAGTGCTTAGTGCTGGAGGACAAAAAGATGAATGGATAGAGCTGCCAGAAAAGAACCCAGGACACCAGTTAAATTTGAATTTCAGATGGACGATGAATAATTTGTAGGATCAATATGTCCCAAATAGTGTCCTAAACATGCCCCAAATGGGACATACTGATACTAAAGGAATTTCACTGTTTATCTGAAATGCAAACTTAACTGGGCATCCTGTGATTTTATTCGTTAAGTCTGGCAACACTATTTATGATGCATGTCCTCTCTCCTCAAGGAGTTTATAGTGTGTCAGAGACACAGACACAGATGTAAATATTTTAAATGAAACATGCTACAAGGAAGTCGAGAGCATAAACCACCTTGGAGGTGGGGAGTGGGAGATTGTTTGGCTGGAGAGCACGGGGTGCTGGGGAAGGCATTCTAGGAGAGAAGTTTGGGGAAACAGG
>NW_007731818.1:22091-23456 GCF_000696425.1 Galeopterus variegatus | reverse complement strand
GCAGAGTGCAGAGGTAATGTGAGAAAGATGGTTAGCTTTCTGGGAGGATGAGGCAGTGTGAGCATTTATTTTTAGAAAGCGATAATAACCCGCTCCTGGAAAGACCCTCGGAGAACGGGGGCTGGGGCCATGTCCCCTGTCCAGAGGGAGCACTGTCTGGTCAGCAGCGTGCCCGGCCGTGAGGTGCACTTTAAATGCAGGGAGTGTCACAGTGTACAGAAGGTGGTTTGACGTGTCCCGTCAACAGTGTAGGAGGGCTCTCCCTTCTATGCAGCCTCACCAGCATTTGTTATTCTCTGTTGTTTTTGATAATAGCCAGTGTAACTGTGTTGAGGTGATATCCCAATGTTGTTTTGATTTGCATTTCCCTGATGCTTAGTGATGTTGAGCATTTTTTCATGTGTCTGTTGGCTTTTAGTATAACTTCCTTTGAGAAATGTCTATTTAGCTCCTTTGAACATTTTTTAATCAGGTTACTTGCTTTTTTACTGTTAAGTTGTTTGAATTCTTTATATATTCTGGATATTAATTCCTTGTCAGATGCATAGTTTGCAAATATTTTTCCCATTCTGTAAGTTCTCTTTTCACTCTGTTAATTGTTTCTTTTGCNGCCTCACAGGCGAAGGGAGGGCGCCGGCGACGCTGGGCCTGCAGGGTTGACAGGAATCAGCAACTGATTAGAAGTGGCCCTAAGGCGGAGAGAGAGAACTGACATGACTCCAAGGCTTCTAGGCTTTTCCTAACAGAGACAGGATACACTCTAGAAAGAGGAACAGGTTTTGGAGATTGAACGTGAGCTTGATTTGGATCTGCTGATTTTAGGGCACTTTGGGGAAAGTTATGCAAAGGAAGAGAGCAGATTTGTTGGTCAGGGCCACGAAGGTTTGCGTAGTACAGACAGAAGCGGAGAAGATGTCGGAGCTGTGAAAGTGGTTCAGCAAAATGGGATGGAAGAGACGAGTCGGGAGGCCAAAGGCCTGAAGGATGAGGCATGGAAAGTAACCAGGAACCACCAGAGGAGTGTGAGAGCGAGAGCGAGAGCGAGGGAGGGAGGGGACCCGAGAGACATCCTGGGGCCAGCGCAGGAAGAGGGCTGGGCAATGGACCAGACGCTGCCGAGAACCACGTGGAGTGAGACCAGAGAAAGGCCATCCCACGCCACAGCCCGAGGTCACTGGACGCTTCTGAAGAAACGGTGTTAGTGGATTTGGGGGCAGCAACCAGACTTCAGTTAGTAAGTAAAAGGGAGAAAATGGAAGTATAAGAGACAATTTTGAACAATTTGTCCAATTTGTCACTGAAGAGCAGAGTGCAGAGGTAATGTGAGAAAGATGGTTAGCTTTCTGGGAGGATGAGGCAGTGTGA
>NW_007731818.1:19468-20679 GCF_000696425.1 Galeopterus variegatus | reverse complement strand
ATAAAGTCTTTGCTCAGTCCTGATTCCTGAAGCATTTCCCCTATGTTTTCTTTTAGGAGTTTTATGGTTTCAGGTCTTATATTTAAGTCTTTAGTCCATTTTGAGTAGATTTTGATATATGTCCAGAAGTATGGGTCTAGTGTCATTCTTCTACATATGGATGTCCAGTTTTCCCAGGACCATTTATTGAACAGCCAGTCTTCTCCCCAGTGTGCATTCTTGTTGCCTTTGTCAAAAATCAGTGGCTGTAAATATGTGGGTTGATTTCTGGATTCTCTATTCTGTTCCATTGGTCCAAGTGTCTGATTTTATGCCAGTACTATGCTGTTTTAGTTACTATAGCTTTGTAGTATAATTTGAAGTTGGTAGTGTTATGTCTTCAGCTTTATTTATTTATTTTTTTGCTCAGGATTACTTTGGCTATTCAGGTCTTTTGCAGTTCCATGTAAAAGTTAGGATTGTCTTTTCTATTTCTATGAAGAATGTCATTAGTATTTTGATGGAGATTTCATTGAATCTGTAGATCGCTTTGGGTAGTATGGACATTTTTGCAATGTTAATTCTTCCAATCCAAGACCATGGAATGTCTTTCCATCTTTTTGTATCCTCTTTAATTTCTGTCAGTAGTGATTAGTACTTCTTAATGCAGAGATCTTTCACCTCCTTGGTTAAATTGATTGCTAGTTATTTTATTTTTTTGGTGACTATTAAAAATGGGCTTGCTGTCTTCATCTCTTTTTTGGCTAGCTCATTATTGGTGTGTAAAAATGCTACTGATTTTTGTGAGTTGATTTTCTACCCTGCAATTTTACTGAAATCACTGATCATCTCTGAGAGGTTTTTATTTTTTTATTTTTATTTTTTTTTAGAGTCTTTAGGTTATTCTCTATATAGGATCATGTCACCTGCAAACAGGGACAATTTGACTTCATCTTTTCCAATCTGAATGCCCTTTATTTCTTTCTCTTGCTTGACTGCTGTAGCTAGTACTTCCAATACAATGCTAAATAGGAGTGGTCAGAGTAGAAACCCATGTCATGTTCTAGTTCTTACCTCAGGATGATATTTGCAATGGGTTTGTTGTATATGGCTTTTATTGTATTGAGATACTTACCTTCTATACCTAATTCGCTGAGAGTCTTTATCATGGAGAGATGTTGAATTTTGTCAAATGCTTTTTCTGCATCTATTGAGATAATCATATGGTTTTT
>NW_007731818.1:16549-19017 GCF_000696425.1 Galeopterus variegatus | reverse complement strand
TTGATGTGGTATATCACATATATTGACTTGCATATGTTGAACCATCCTTGCATCCCTGGGAAGAACCCTACTTGATCATGGTGTATAATTTTTTTGATGTGTTGCTGTTTTCTGTTTGCTAATATTTTGTTGAGGATTTTTGCATCTATGTTCATCAGAGATTTTGGCCTGTAGTTTTCTTTTTTGGTTGTATGTTTGTCTGTTGTTTGTATCAAGGTGATGCTGGCCTCATAGAATGAGTTGGGAGAGTGGCCTCTGTTTCAATATCTTGGAATAGTTTGAAGAGAACTGGTATTAATTCCTCTTTAAAGGTTTGGTTGAATTCAGCAATGAAGCCATCCAGTCCTGGGCTTCTCTTTATCAGGAGACTGCTGATTACTGCTTCAATCTTGTCACTTGTTATTGGTATGTTCAGGTTTTCAGTTTCTTCTTTATTCAATCTTGGTAGTTTGTATGTGTCCAGAAATTTAACCATTCCCTCCAGATTTAAACATCTGTTGGTGTGTAGTTGTTTGTAGTAGTCTCTAATGATTCTTTATATTTCTAGGGTGTCAGTTGTAATCTCAGCTTTTTCATTTCTGATTTTTATTTGGGTCTTCTCTCTTTTTTAGTTAGCCTAACTAACGGTTTGTCTATTTTGTTTATCTTCACACACACAAAAATTTTGCTTCATTGATCTTTTTTTTTTCCTTTTTGTCTTTTTTACTGACCGGTAACAGGATCGCAACCCTCGGTGTCGCGCCCGTACCGGGGACCGGCAATGGGATTGCAACCCTCAGTGTTGCACCCGCACTGTGCTCAGCCAGTGAGCGGGAACCGGTCTCCACATGGGATCCGAACCCTCGGTGGGAGCGCCACTGTGCTCCCAAGCGGTGCACTCTCCAGTGCGCCACCGGGCCGGCCCTTCATTGATCTTTTATATCATTTTTTTGGTCTCTATTACATTTAGTTCTGCTCTGATCTTAATTTTTTCTTTCCATCTACTAATTTTGGGATTGGATTGTTCTTTTTCTAGTGCTTTGAAGTATAGTGTTAGGTTGTTTATTTGAAACCTTCCTATTCTTTTGACATCAGTGTTTATTGCAGTGAACTTCTCTCTTAGTAATGCTTTATCAGTATCCCATGAGTTTTGGTATGATGTGTCTGTATTTTCATTAGTATCAAGAAATTTTTTGATTTCCTGTTTAATTTCTTCTTGGACCCATAGGTCGTTCAGGAGCATGTTGTTTAATTTCCATGTATTTGTATAGTTTCCAGAGTTTCACTTATTATTGATCTAGAGTCTTAATTCATTGTGGTCTAAAAAGATACTTGAGATGATTTCAATCTTTAAAATTTGTTGAGACTTGATTTCTGACATAATATGTGGTCTATCCTGGAGAATGTTCCATGCACTGATGAGAAGAATGTATATTCTGTCATTGTTGGATGAAATGTTCTGTAGATATTGGCTAGGTCCTACTGTTCTAAACTGTAGTTTATATCCTATTTCTCTGTTGATTTGTTGCCTAGAGGATAGTTCAATGTTGAGAGAGAGGTGTTCAGGTTCTCAACTGTTATCATATTGGGGTCTATCTCTTTCTTTATGTTTAGTAGTGTTTGCTTTGTATATCTGGGTGCTCTGGTGTTGGGTGCATATATATTTATGATTGTTATGTCTTTCTGCTGGATAGATCCCTTTATCATTACACAGTAGCCTTCTTTGTCTCTTTTTATGGTTCTTGGTTAAAAGTCTATTTTCTCTGATTTAAGAATAGCTATTCCTGCTCTTTTTTTGTTTTCTATTTGTGTGTTATATATCTTTTTCTATCCCTTTACTATTAGTCAATCTGTGTGTGTCTTAGATGTGAGATGAGTCTCTTGAAGACAGCATATAGTTGGGTCTAGCTTCTTAATCCAGTCAGTCAGCCTGTGACTTTTGCATGGGGAATTCAATCCACTTACATTTAGTATTGTTGTTAATTTTACCGATTTTCATTTGGATGTTTTAAATATCTTTTGTTCCTTTCTTTCCCTTTTATTGTCTGTCTTCTGTGTTTGTTGGTTTTTTGAGGTGGTAAAATAGTTTCTTTCTCTTTCTTGTTTGCATTTTTGTTCTGCCAGCGGATTTTGTTATTCCTTGTGTATTCATGGTTGTGATGATCATTTTTTGGATTCTAGATGCAGGATACCTTTGAGGATTTCTTGTAGGGCCGGTCATGCGGTGGCGAACTCTGGCACCTTTTGTCTAGTTATGTCTTTCTGCTGGATAGATCCCTTTATCATTACACAGTAGCCTTCTTTGTCTCTTTTTATGGTTCTTGGTTAAAAGTCTATTTTCTCTGATTTAAGAATAGCTATTCCTGCTCTTTTTTTGTTTTCTATTTGTGTGTTATATATCTTTTTCTATCCCTTTACTATTAGTCAATCTGTGTGTGTCTTAGATGTGAGATGAGTCTCTTGAAGACAGCATATAGTTGGGTCTAGCT
>NW_007731818.1:14756-16231 GCF_000696425.1 Galeopterus variegatus | reverse complement strand
GCTGCATTCTTTTTTAAGGTATTAATCTCTTTGTAAATTTTTTCCTTCATATCCTGGATACTTTTTCTCATTTTGGTGCATCATCTGAGTCTTCTTATATCTCATTGACTTTCCTTAAGATTTTTGCTTGGAATTCCATTTCAGTCTTTTCATGGCTTTCCTGCTCTATGGGGTTGGGAATTGAGAATTATTGTATTCCTTTGATAGTGTCATATTTTCTTATTTTTCATATTTCTAGTATCTCTGTGTTGATGTCTGGTCATCTGATAAAGCAGTTTCTTCTTCTGTTGAATGGGTTTTGAAGAGAGAGACTTCCTCTACAGATGTGCTTTATATTGATTGTCAAGTAGGGTGTTTTAGTATTGATTCCAGGTAGATGCAGAAGTGTAGTCTCTGTGTGGTTACTCAGTGGTAGAGTTGTGTGTGAGTGCCTCCATGGCCTAGGCACTGTGGCACTTAGTGATTCATTGCTGAGATGAGTTACACTGTGCTGGTTTGTAGGGGATGCGGGCAAGCTCTCAAGTTCTTAGGAGAAGTGCCTAGGCACCCTACTGGTCTTTGGCTGGGGTGGATGACTCTGGGTGGGCTTGTTAGCACCCTGGCTAGTATCCTGTGACCCTGATGGTTGTACTGGTGTATATTGGAGCTCCTTAGTTTCAATGCATTTCCCTGGGTGGGGTTTCTCTTCTACGTCCTTGCTTTCCCTGGTTTAGAGATGGATTGGTGGTGACTGGGAATTTTCCTCCTTACTCTATTTGGGTATCCTGGTTTCTGCATTCTTGGGAGATTCTGCATATGCCTCACCCTGGATCAAGGCAGTCATGTGGGCTATGCCCATACCTGCCCACCCCTAGATGTGGCATGTGGAAGTGTAATTCTCCCTGTGGGTTGGGCCACTGGGTTGCATTTCCCACCCTCTTAACACTGTTACAATGGAGACTGTTTCCAATACATGAACTTTTGGGGGGCACATTGAACAAATACCAAGTGCATAGATAGCCCCCAATAAAAAAGAACTATCTAGCCCCACATATCAATGGTGCTGAGGTTGAGAGAGTCTTGTCTGTTCTCATACCAATATTACACTGTCCTGATCACTCCAGATTTATAGTAAGTCTCGAAATCATACAGTGTGAGTCCTACAACTTTGTTCTTTGTCAAGATTGTTTTGGCTCTTCCAGGTCCTTTGCATTTTTATACATATTTTAGAATCTCCTTGTCAGTTTCCCTAAAAACTGAAGTTGCTTTGAACTGCATTGATTTTGACTGAGGCTGCATTGAATATATAGGTCAATTGGGAATTAACAGCTTAACAATATTCAGACTTCTAATCCATCAAAGTATATCTCTCTATTTATTTAGGTGTTCTGTAGGTACTGAGAAAAATACTTGTGTTTTCAATGTAGTGATTCTACTACAATGCCATTGAGATTTTAAAAACTAATTACATTTTCCAATTGTTTCTTGCTGTTCTA
>NW_007731818.1:11121-13754 GCF_000696425.1 Galeopterus variegatus | reverse complement strand
CCATTATTTGTTCTCTATCTGTTTTGTAGTTTCCTTAGGTTTTCTATGTAAATATCACGTGGTCTGAGTTTAAACATAGAATAAACTTCTTCATTTTTAATTTTTGTACCTTTTCCTTCTGCTTGCTTTATGTTAACTCCACTATGATGTTAACTAGAAATGGTGAGAGTTGACATCCTTGTCTTTTACCTAATCTTAGAGATACAGTGTTAAATATTTCTTCCTTAAAATTGACATTAGGTCTATGTTTTATATAAATGCTATTTACCCAATTGAGGAAGTTCTCTTTTATTCCTAATTTGCTGAGTTTTTTTTTTTAAAGCTCAAATGGGTGATTGTCAAAAACTTCCCCTCATGTTTGATTTGATCATAAGATTTTTCTACTTTATTTATTAATGTGATAGATCCCTTGAGTGATTTTTAAATGTTAAGTTAATGTGCCTTCCTGAAATAAACTCTATCTGATCATGAATAAACTGTATTTTGTACTTGTTATATGTTACTGGGTTTGGATTCTTAATATTTTGTTAACAATTTTTGAAAAATACCAGTCTGTAATTTCCTTTTTTTGGTAATACTTTTGGTATTACAGGCCAAAAATATTATGCAGGTCTCACAAAATGAGCAGAAAAGTATTTTCTTCCTTCACCCACTATTTTCTGAGTTTGTGTATGATTTGTGTTATTTATTCCTTTAGTAGTTAATGGAATTTATCAGTGAAACAACTGTGGAGTTTTCTTTGTGAGAATGTTTGTAATAACAAATTAAATCTTTTAATACATAATAGAACTATTGAGAGTTTCTATTTCTTCTTGTGTCAATTTTGGTAGGTGTGTTTTTCATATAAGCTATAGAATTTATTGGCATGGATTTGGTATTCTCTTATTTTCTTTTTAATGTTTGTTGTATCTATAGTGATTCCCACCTTCTATTCCTAATATTTGTAATATAATGTTTTCCCCCTTTATATGTGTGTGTGATCGGCCTTGCTGGGGTTTGTCAATTTTATTAATGTTTTAAGAGAAACAATATTTAGCTTTGTAATTTTTCTCTATTGTTTTTTTTTTTTTATTTTACTGATTTTTACTTTTTCATTATTTCTTTCCTTCTTTTAATTTGGNTCAGTGTTAGATGTTTTTACTTTCGTACCTTTTTTGTTTTTTATACTGATTACATCACTATGTAGCTCTAGGGTCAAGTTACTTAAACTCTCTGGGCCCCTATTTTTGCATCTGTCTGATAATACTTATCACTTGTGAGGTTATTGACATTAAAATTATGTCAATACATGTAAGTCACTTAGTACAAAGCTTCACAATTATTGATTACTACATATGGATTTATTGTGAAGCCAATGAAATTAGCTTCAGGGGCTCTGACTTGCCTTCATGCCTTTTGAAGCCCTGTTACTAGATATACACAAATTTATGATTGTTAGGTATTCTTGGTGAATCTACCATTTTATAATTATGAAATACTCTTCTTTATCCCTCCAGTCATGCTCGTTTTCCTAAAGTCTACCTTGGCTGGTAGCCACTCCAACTTTCTTTTGCTTCCAATTTTCATGATATATTATTTTCTACCCTTTTATATTCATTCTGTCTGTGTCTTTATAGTTAATGTTTATTCCTTATAGGCAGTATATATTTAGGTTTTGATTTTTTTCAGCGTTAGAATTTTTCCTTTTTACTTATTTATTCAATTTAAATTTAATATAATTATCACTATGGTTAGGTTTAAAACTACCATTTTGCTGTTTGTTTTCTGCATATTCAATTTACTGCTTTTTGAGTTAATCAAATATTTTTAGTATTGTACTTTAACTCATATATACTGACTATAATGCATAGTATTAGTATTTAGTGGTTGCTCTAGAGCTGCACTGTTCATTATAGTATAGGGTAACTACATGTGGATATATGAATTTAAATTAAAAAATAGATTTTCTTAGCTTTTATCTGAAAAGGTATTTTTTTTCACTGTCATTATATGAAATATATTTTTGCTGGATATAGAATTCTGGATCAATAGATTATTTTCTTTTGTCAATTTAAAAATATGATTCCATTGTCTTCTGGCTTCCATTGCTTCTGATAATAAATCAGTCATAAATTTTATACTTGTTTCCTTGTATGTACTGTTTCTCTTCTCTCCACCTGCTTTCTACACTGTTCTCTTTCTCTCTGCTTTTCATAAGTTTAACTATAGCGTGCCTAGGTGTGATTTTTCTTTCTATTTACCTGCTCAGAGTTTACTGAGCATTTTGAAACTGTGGGTTTTTAAAAACCTAATCTATGAAAAAATTGGCCATCTTCAAAATCTTTTTGCCATATTCTCTCACTTTTCTCCCCTGGTACACTAATTACATGGATGTCAATTTACTTTTTACTTTTCCTCATATTACTAAGCTTTTGTTCTTTTTTCATTCAATATTATACCTCTCTTTTCTTCTGATGTGGTAATGTCTATTAATTCATTTTCAACTAACTTTTTTCCTGTTATCTCAATCCGCTCTTAAATCCATCCAGTGAATTTTTCATTTCAGATATTATACATTTCTATTCTTGAAAATTCAATTGGTTCTTTCTTTTTATTTTAAAAATCTTTCTGTTTGTTTTCTTTTTGTTTTTTTT
>NW_007731818.1:0-10423 GCF_000696425.1 Galeopterus variegatus | reverse complement strand
TTTTCAGATAATTCTAACATCTGGGTCATCTCAGGCTTTATTTTTATTATCTTCATTTTTTCTTGCTTATGGGTTTCACTTTGCCCCCCACCCCCACCCCATGTGTGTGTGTAATGGACTCTGTTAGTAGAGACTCTGGATCCTGTTATCTTCCTCTGATGAGTGTTGATTTTTGTTCTGGCTGATTGTCTTGGATCCTTTGGATGTTTGGGTTTATGCTTTGTTAGGATGAATCTGTGGAAAGCTCCAAGTGTTGTATATCTAACTTGGTAGGCTTCTACCTCCAATCTATTTTCTTACCTTCAGTGGGCAGCAACTGACAACTAAACTCAGTTCGGGGGTCACCAGTTTTTTACAGAGATTTTGGGGTTTTTCCATCTATGGCTTCTTCCCTTCTGTGCTGCTGTCCACCCCTCTCTCTCCAACCCCCAATACATCCTGTCATTCCAGCAGCCCTGAATCCCATCTTTAACACATTAATCCAATAAGACCATAGATCTCTGCTTAAGTTCTTACTGCTCTATACCACACAAGAAAGAGAGAGTACTCAGAGAAAATTCATATAACTATGGATATCACTGAATGAGTGTGCCTCTTTTCCTTTAAAGTGTGAATATTCTCCATTTTCTGTCTGCTTTTGTTTTTGAACAGGTGTGTGTGTGTGTGTGTGTATGTATTCCAGAGTTTATAATTGTCTTTTGTAGGTGGGGTAGTTCAACATAAGCTATTATTCTAGAGCCAGAACTCCTTATTACATTTTTCAAAAATTATGTCACTATGGTGAGCATTTGTCACTTGTTTGTTTAAACCACATGTCACTTCTCTTGTTGCTATTGTTTGTTTGTTTAGGAAGACCACCTCTGTGACTGGCGGAGTATGACTCCTCTTATAGAGCTAAACATGTTAGATATCTCCCTTCCTGATCCCATGAAGCTAAGGTATAGGGATATGGCCCATGTTCTTCCAACAAGATACATTTCCCCCAGACTCTGAGGTGAAAGCTAGTAACACAGGATAGAATTCATGCTGCTAATGGCAATTGTGGTGGCAGATACATCTAGTTTACAAGGTGGCTGTGGCTGTATTTCAAACTTCAGTGTTCCTTGTCCCACCTGGTGGGGTCAGCAGTACTATGAGGTCTTTGTACAATGGGGTTGCAATACTGGCTCCACTAAACTAGTTCTGAGATGAGATTTATTTCCCTGGCTACAGAGCATTAAAACCTGATTTTCTTGCTCTGCTGGAGATTCTCAGTGATATCCCATTTCCTTTCCTTAAATTTCTTTCCTACTTATTCAGAGTCTATTTTTCAGTCTACTTAAGAATACTGATAGAGTTTACATCTGATCCTATGAAAACGGTGTGTGATGAACAGTATTTCCCAGACCACAGGTACTCAAAGTGACAGCTGAAGCCATGACACAAATTTACAGTGAACTGTGTTTTCTCAGGCCCATCTGGCTCTGCTAAAAGGCTCCCTTAGGTCCATTTTTACTGAAAACACTGCTGATTCCAAGACCTTTCAAGTCACACATCAAAAAAACTGGCCTTCCTATCAATATTTGTACTAGGAATTGCAGAGTATAACTAGAAGAGAAGGTAGACATTTAATCCTTTGACATTTAACATTTCCAAGGTTTATTTTTTACATTCAATTTGCTAACATCTTTCTCTAAAACTTATTTTACAAAAAGACACAAAATAGAAGAGGCCACGATTAGTGAACTGTATATGAACAGTCAACATAAACACAGAGGTTCAGAAGTATGGAGACCAACATCAGTTAGGACCAAAGCAAAACAGGTTCTCTAAAAAAATGGATTTGTTGTTGTTGTTAAAATGTTCTCCCAAAATATTTTTATCCAGAAAAATGAGTCATTCATCTAACAAACACTTACTGTGCATGTATGATTAAGGCACTGCCCTGTCTTCCTGGGACTTGCTGTGCAATACATAAATTGTAGTAGAATTCTATTTTCTGAAGGATATATTTAAAGAAAGCCAATATATCTTTCTAAAAATTTTCTTTTTCTCAAATTGCTTTATATTGCAACTTATGAAATATACTTTTTTTTTTTGTCCTTTTTGAGACCGGCCGCACCGTGCTCAGCCAGTGAGCGCTGTGAGTGCACCGGTCATCCCTATATAGGATCCAAACCTGCGGCGGGAGCTCTGCTGCACTCCCAGCGCCGCACTCTCCCGAGTGCGCCACGGGCTCAGCCCATGAAATATACTTTTAAGAAAACATAGCAATAATGTGCTGAGGATTTTGAATCTAGTTCCACTTTAAGGAAATAAGAGAGACTTAAAAACAAAAGGATGGGTATTAAGGAAAAGCTCCAATTATTTCTGTCATCCATGTTGTAAATGCCAATATATCAATGACAACGAATAAAAATATTTCAAGATAGGTAAAAATTCTGCTCTTACTACAAAATTATGTTTCTATGTTTTCAGCACTTAAATCAATGAACATAATTTTTTTAGAATGAGAGAAATTTTATATATCTAATACAATGTAACATAGAATACACTGAAAATTGATATTATTAAACACCATATGTAGTAGAGCCATTTTGAAAAACAGTCTGGGTTAACTTCAAAAGGTTGAATACAGAATTATGAAATGGCCAAGCAACACCACTCCTAGGTGTATACCCAAGAAATATGAAAATGTACATCCACATAAAAACTCTTACAAGAATGTCCATAGTGGAATTATTCATAATAGCCCCAAAGTGGAAACGACCTAAATGTACAGCAAGTGGCGAATGGATAAGTTGTGGTTTATCCATGCAATAAGATATTATTCAGTCATAAAAGGAATGAGGTTCTGACACATGATACAACATGGATGAACCTTGAGAACATTGTGCTAAGTGCAAGAAAAGCAGTCACAAAGACTACGTAGTGTAGGATTCCATTTATACGACACACACAAAAGTAGGTTAATGATTGCTAGTGGTTGAAGAAGTTAGGAGATATGGGAAGTGACAGATAATGGGTATGGAGTTGCTTTTTGCTGTGAAAAAAATGTTCTAAAAGGATTGTGGTGATGGTTGCACAACTCTGTGAATATACTAAAAACCGTTGACTTGTATACTTCAAATGGACAAATTGTATGGTATATAAATTATATCTCTATAAAGCTGCTGAAAATAAGATGAAAAGCACTATATTTAGTTTTTCTCATATACAAACTGAAGTGAAATGTATATGCACAGTGTAGATTTGGAAGGAATTTTCAGAAACAAACTAAGGTACTGTTGGTACCTTGAGTTCATAATCTCTCTTGGGTACTTCTAGGAGGAGAGAGAAGGAACTCGACAGAGTAGAGTTAACAGTAATGAATCTTCTGCAAAATACTTTTATTTTTTTTGTCTTATTTGATGGTGGTTATTATTCTCTGAGGAAGGTATTATAAGTAACCTTATTTCAAAAAGAAGAGGAAATCTTGACTAAGAGGTGACAGAGCGGTCAAAGGTCCCACAGCACATCACGGAGTTGAGATTTGAGCATAAAGAGCTTCTGATTTCAAATTTGGCATATGTTGCTTTAGTGTGATACTTTAAAAATATTTGCAATGGATTATTACAACTGTATCATAAATTAATAATTCAGACAAACACAAAGACTAGTTTGTTTCCAGAGAGCTGCAAGATTTGGTTCTAGGGCCATCACTGACTCTGTAGTCACAGACACTTGTCAAAGGGCCTCATGCTCCATTTTCTCCCCCCAAACAAGGAACATATGTCATGGGTCACAGGTTTGCAGGATGGGATGGTCACTGAAATGAGCAGGGCATAAAAGTCTTAAATTGCTTAAAGGAAAAAGTTTCATCCTAAAGAGGCATATTAGGTAAACAAGGGTGTAGCAAGTTTCTAAAACTAATGCATGAAGTACGGGCTGCTCTCAATAGATCGGCAGGTTTGTGCATTCAGGAGAGATTCTTGTGAACAAAACCCTCAGCAGAACGTGGAAATTGCTTTGCTTCTCAAGGACCTCATAAGCATATCCTCTGAACGAACTCAGTGGTACCCCCGTGAATGGTGACAGAAATGTAGATGAGGTATTTTAACCACCTCCTGCTCAAATTGTGCGCTCTCCCTGAAGAGGGTAGGGGGTTGTATGAAGAAGAACACAGGATTTGAAGTCAGAAGGTCTGGGTTTGGGGGTTGTATTTCAGTTTTGTCCATCCTCGCTGTGTGCACCTGGGCAAATCAAATGTTCTCAACTCCAAATTTCCTCCTTTTTACAATGGAAACAATGACTCTCCTTGGCCTCTTTCCTTCAGGGGGTTGTTGTGAGGATCCATGAATTCAGGCAAGACAAACGGCAGTGAAGCTCGCAGTGAACTCTGCAGTGAACCCTGTCCAGCTTCGGGTGCGTTCTTTCGCTTCCAAAGACAGAGGTGACTATAACATGCTTATCTTGTCTGCATCACAAGTGCCATACACGTAAAGTAAATATCAAACCTTCTCTTCAGCAGCACTGGCAAATGCTAAGCTCACTGGCTATTAACATCAGGCCTTTCACAAAGAAACTATCGTTACTACTGACATCTGAGCCTTCCATGTTTGAGGCTTTTTTTTTTTTTACTGCGTAAATTGCTTTCGTCTTTATAAACATTTCTGACAATTGTCAGTTTATATTTAAAGGCTGGTGTCAGAGCAACAAGAAAACATTCAAGTGTTTTGCAAATTCTCATCTGTATCAAAATCTCCTGGATGCTTACAAATAATGTAGATACCTGGATTAGGTCCCCAGAGATGGAACTTAGAAGGGTGGGGTCAGCCCCAAATCTGTATTTTTAATAAACATTCTAGGTGATTCCATTGCAGATGGTCTGTGGAGCACACCACACTTTGAGAAACATGGATCTACTTGGATAGAAGGATAGGGTACCCCATTAAGGTCCTACTTAGAGAACTTGAATTTTTATCCATTTCATTCACAAATGATAATAAACACACCGGTGAAACATCTTCCCTCTGGTGTGGGGAGACAGGATTTATAGCATGATTTCCCTCTTCCCCCATTATATAGGCATGTTTTCTGGGAAATGATAAATCTGAATCCATGTTCACACTGGGCACATGGCAATAAGGTCCACAGTTTCTGCAAAATCATGAAGTTATTTATCTTTGTGATTGCTCATTTAAGTGCTTCCAAGCACTTATTCTGTGCTGACATCTTAGGTATTGGGCATGGAAACTGGGACTATGCAATGCTTGACATTAGGTGGGGAGGAGGCTCAGTAGCTGGGAACTGTCACCGTTTTTCTTGGGGTAGGGGTGAAGTGGCAGGAGTCACAAAACACTCCACACTGAGGCAACTTGAGTTTAATAATTTGCATGGAAACTCATCAAATATTAAATGGTCAAATATTGAACAGCAGGATCCTGCCAGGAGAACACTTAGGGAATACGCAGTCTGGTTTCAAGGCACCCAAATCCCTCCCCAGGCTCAGTGCCTTAGACAAACTATCACAGAGACGAGAAATATTTATTGTTCAGTTACAACCAGCCGGGCACTGTGCCCCATCGCAGTGTGGGAGAGACACCAGGGAGAAGCACAGTCTCTCCTCCTGTCGTAGCCGGTGGCGTGGGAAACACGACAGCAAACAACCTAAGTCCTAATGCTGGTGTTAGTGCCTTGCCTAAAGCAGTTGTCCATCTGTCTGCCACAGGCCGGGACGTCAGGTGTGGCGAATAAGGCCTCAGCAATCAGGGAAATGTCATTCCCAGAGACACTCTGTGAACAGGTTGGGCCCTGCAGGGACCAGCGTTCTAAGCCCCGCAAACTAACCCACACATGCAGAAGCCTCACCGACAGGACAAAACAAATATTGCTGGTGGGCTAACCAACTTGGACGGCTTATAAATTGTAGTGAATACATTAATGAGTGAATGCATAGCCATTAACTAATTGCTTTTCCTCTTATCACTGATCTCTAAATGCTGCAGGATATCAGGGTTCAGTCCTTGGTCCTCTCTGTTTTTATATATTTTTACTTCTTTTTTACTTTAAATTCCATCTGCATGTTGATGACTCTCAAAGTTGTTTAACTGGCTAAAACCAGCCTCTGAACCACAGAGACCCAACTCCTCACCCTAACTAACCTCTGCAGAACTGAGACCCAACCTCCCATGCTAACTAACCTGTTAGGACTGAGCTCCTGATCTTCCTCCACACCCCACCGGCAGGTTTCCCCATCTCAGTTAGCGATGATCCCTTTTTTCAGTCTCTCAGGCCCCAAACCTTAAAGTACTCATTGGCTTCTCTCTTTTACTCACTCCTATCCAAGCTTGCAGAAGGCCTGCTGTCTTTAAATTCAGAATACATCCAGGATCTGCCCGCTTCTCCCACATCTGTTTCTGGTGTGCTGGTCAGAGTCCCACCCTCTGAACCTGCAGCTGCGTTGCTGCAACGGCCCCTGACTGGCTCCCTGCTTCTGCGCTGGGGCCTTTCCAGCTAATTCCAACCTGCAAGCCAGTGATCCTGTTACAGTAGAAATGAGATGATTTCACGCGTCTGTTCCAACCATTTGGCTCCCTCCGTCCCTCAGAGTAATATGGCAGAAGATGTATAAGGACGTGGACCACAGGCCTCCACCCCTGCCCCTCCCACTCGCCTTCTCACCCCTGTGGCGTCTCTGATCTCACTCGCTCCCCTTCTGCTGCTGGCTGGCTCTATTCTAGCATGTTGGATGCTGTGCTTCCCTGGATTCTGAGGCATGCTCTTGCCCTGGGTCATTGGTACTGTGAGTTTTTTCCTCATGGCACTTACCACCTAAATGTTGTATCTTTGCTTACTTATTGTTGATCACTTATGTGTATTGTTTATTGTCTGTCTGCTTCTGTTAGAAAGTAGGAACCACATAGGCACTCAGTAGATATCTGTGGAATGAATGAATGAATGAATGAATTAATTGTTGCCACTGTCAGGGAAGAGGAGCTCTCTTCCTGCCGTGGTGGTCTCTTAGCTGATAGCCACACAGGCGCTCAGTAGATATCTGTGGAATGAATGAATGAATGAATGAATTGTTGCCACTGTCAGGGAAGAGGAGCTCTCTTCCTGCCGTGGTGGTCTCTTAGCTGATAGTGTGTCAGCTTGGAGTAGTTGGTGGCATCTTGCCATGGCATGTGGAGGGTCTAGATGAAACAAGCACAGTAAAGCAGAACTGAGACCCCAATGTTGGGATGGCCTCATCCGAGCCTCGGTGAACTCACACTCCCAGCCGTCAACGGCTCTGGACACTTTGGCTAGATAAGTCAGTGTATTCCCTACTTTGCTGAGCCTTTCACTCTCAAAGTTGAAGATTCTTGATAATGTGCAACCTCTAAGCAGCAGTCTGTAAATGGATAGCTGAGTTTTTAAAGCAAGACCCAATTTCAGTGACAACTATCAGCCAATACCAGCATTATCTGACACTTTCTAAATAAAACAATATTTTGCTTCTTATGTCATATTGGGCCATTCAACAAACATTTACTGAGTATCTAGTATGTGTTAGGAATGACGCTAGGCATTACGAACATATTCACTCATTCATTCACTCATCTGCTTATTTGACAAAGTGTTCACCGAGTTCTTCCATGCAGGCTGCATGGTTCCAGTTGTGAGGGATGAAGCAGAAAGCATGACTGCTGCGGCTTGTAAGAAAGAGACGGGCCATCAACAGACAAGAAAGTATCCAAGAGTGGAAATAAGCAAATAATAATAATCAATCATAATTAAAACAAAATTTTATGATGAAAAGAATCTAGGTAGCTGCCTTACCCAGTAATGATTATGAAAAGTCTCAGTGAATAGATGCTGTTTAAGCTGATATCTCAATGACAAATTAATTACGCACAGATTGAGAGGAATCATATAGGCAAAGTAGATAGTTAGTCCAAAGACTCTAAGCTAACAGACGTTCTGCATGTTTGAGGAAATGAAAGACCAGAGTGGCAAATAGACAGGCCTGAAAATACAGACGTTTGTAAACCAAGCGTGAGAGGCTCGGCTCCATTTGATCCTAAATATGATGAGCATCTGTTATGGGGTCTTCAGTGACAGACATTGCATAATCTATGTTTAAAAAGTCCACAGCTTCTGTGTGGAGAACAGGTTGTAGCAAATTGAGACTGGAAGCAGGGAGGCCGGTTAGCTAAGCATGCCTGCGATGGGCCACCTAGGAGACAGAGGGGCTTGGTCTGGGAGGTGGGATGAAGACAGAGAAAGGGACAGATGCAGAATGTGCTCGTGGAGCAGACCCAGCAGGATGTAGGGAGCAGAGAAGCAATAGAATCAGGACTATCCTTAGACTTTTAAAATTGTGATTGTAATTGTACTTTTTCCCCTATATTTTTGGCATTTGATCTCTAGTTTTATTACATCATAGTCAGAGAATATTACCTGTATGTGTCTACTTTTTGGAAAGTATTGAGGTCAATAATCAATTTTTAATTTAAAAAAAATTTTATTTTGCAATAATTTTAGACCTACAAAAAAGTTCCAAAAATAGGGCAGAGAGCTGCCATATATTCTTCACCCAGCTTTACTTAATGTTAACATCTTATGTAACTAGTACATTTAGAAAAACCAGGAAATTACAGCTAGTACAGTACCCTTAAGTAACAGCAGACCTTATCAGAATTTTATGTTTTTCCACTCATCTTTCCATGGTCCAGGATCCCACATTGCATTTGGTTGTCCCGGCTCCCCCATCTCCTCCCATCTGTGACAATTTCTAGTTTTTTTCCTGTGTCTTTCATGACCTGGATGCTTCTGATGTGTAGTTTTCACTTTGCAAAATGTCACTTAATTTGGTTATGTACTTGGTTAAAGTGGCATCTGCTGGGTTCCTACGCTGACGTTTCTTTTGTTCCTCTGCAATGAATGAATATCTCGCACGGACATATTTTGATACTGTGCACACAGCTGCTTCTCAGCCAGCTCTGCTCAGCCCTCACCAGCTCGTGCCGCGTCAGCAGGCTGTAGTGCCAGCCTGATGGCAATGTGCTTTTTCCCCATTCCTCTACATTAGGAATTCTGCTGTAAGAAAGAACTGTCCCTACTCCCCCAGTTATTTATTTAGACAATGATTTGTAAATGTCAGTGTGGACTCATGGCTATTGATTTCATGCTATGAATTTTAATCCAATATTATTATTATTATTATTATTTATTTTGTGGCTCAGATTGTTCCAGCTTTGTATTATTATTATTATTATTATTAATTTTGTGGCTCAGATTGTTCCAGCTTTGGTCATTAGGTGTTCCTTCGGGTTGGTGTCTGAGTCTTTCTTGACATGCCCCAGCATGTTTTGAGTATTTCCTTACTTCCTGAAATCTCATGATATTTGATGCTCGTCGTATCATTTTCCCTGCTTGGAACTGGGGCCAGTCATTTCTCCAAAGAGCCCTGGTTCCTTTTATTGGAGAATGGTATTTAGAAACCAAGATCTGAGAAGATTGTGCTTGTTTCTACTGGTGTGTCATTGCTTCAAAGTCTTCTCAGCAGAAAGAACTCGGATGTAGGTGCATGTCCAGTAAACCACACATACATACACAGCAGTATGTCCTTCTGTGTCTACCTCTCTGTACATATATTCGCCATGAGGTCATACTGATACTTCTGATTCCAGTCAAATACCACAGGGTTCATTTTAGCCTTTTGCCTTTCCTTGTGTGTAACCTCTTTCTCTGACACTGGGACCCCTGGATATCATTGTCAGTATACACTTAGTTATTTGCTCAATCTTAGTGCTCATAAAACATAGTTAGAATTGCTAACCTGTACACCTGCGAGAAACAGATTTACTAAGTACACTACAGTATTTGCGTATGAGTCCTTTTGTCTTTAGCCTTAAAGTATATAATCCAAGTACTGTTTCCCCAAGTTACTTTGGCTAGTTTCTTTCTTCCCCAACCCCTTTAATGCCATCATGTTTTTAATTTTTAATGCCCTGACATTCGTTTGTGTCTGTTTGTGTTCTGTTTTGGGTCCTGGTTTGATTTTAACTAATTATTTATTTATTTATTTATTTATTTATTTTTTCCTTTTTGTCTTTTTTCGTGTCCGGCAATGGATCGCAACCCTCAGTGTCACGCCCGTACCGGACTGGGACCGGCATCGGGATCACAACCCTCGGTGTTGCTCCCACACCTCACTCAGCCAGTGAGCAGGAACCAGTCTGTATGTGGGATCCGAACCCTCGGCGGGAGCGCCACCGCACTCCCAAGTGGCACACTGTAGCAGTGCGCCACCGGGCCGGCCCTAACTAATTATTTATTATTTGGGTATATGAATTATTACCATGGTTCTAGCAATCAGAACAATACAAAAAAAGTACACTCAGAGAAGTGTCACTTCGCCTCTATCCCTACTACTCAGTTTGGGTACCTCATTCTTTCCACCACCTCTTGTAGGTAA